>NW_017674460.1:22763-57403 GCF_001879085.1 Nicotiana attenuata
TTTCCGTTATCTTATTAATTATTATGTTTTACCTCAGTAGGGCCCTGACCTTCCTCGTCACTACCCGACCGAGGTTAGGCTTGGCACTTACTGAGTACCGCTGTGGTGTACTCATGCCCTTCCTACGCATGTTCTTCATGTGCAGATCCAGGTACCTCTTCTCAAGCGCACTATCCTTGAGGCGAGGAGATACACGGAGACTTCGAGGTATATCTGCCGCGCCCGCAGACCAGGAGTCTCTATTCTGTCCCAGCTTTAGTATTTAGTTTATCCGTTTTCTCTCAGTTGTTTAGATATTCTGGAGTTAGAGCAGCGTACTATGTTCCTGCCTGTGGTTCCCGTGAGTTTCCGGGTTTTGGGATTGAATTGTAGACTTCCGCATTTCTTTTGGGTTGTATAGGCCGAGCGGCCTTATATGCAGTTAATATTTTAATATGTTTAGCCTTATTTAACCATTTCGCAAGTTAAGTTGTTATTTCCGAATTGATAGGCTTACCTAGTTGTAGGAACTAGGTGCCATCACGACATGTTCATGGAGGGTGAACTGGGGTCGTGACATACGATGTGGACGAGTCAAAGGTAAGAATTGACATATATTTTTGTACTAAAACTAATTATGACATATGAAACAAGTATACTCAAACATACCCAAAAATTGTAGCTTGCTGGTAGTTCAACCAAAAATAATGACCAACAACAACGAGAGAACAACCAGCAATTTCAGTTCAATATTGGTGATCAAGTGCATGCAAGCACAAGCAATACAGGTATCTACAGAATTCCTACAGACATATCTACAAACTTCAAGAAAGCATTATCTAATTATATTAACCCCCTTTTCACTATGTTTTGCAGCTGCAATTTCTCCGGAACATGTTCAAGCACATTTTGACTTATATCCTGATTTTCAAGAAGCAGCTGGGGCATATAAAGCAGGTATACTATCATACTTTCATTACAATAAGGTTAAAATGCAAAAATTTTATAATTCACACTTTAACTACAAATTCCCATATATATCTACAATTCTCATTTTTTAAATTATTCATTCAAGCTGAAGTTTCAACAGAACATCTCCAAGCACATGTTGAGGAAGAACCAGAATTTGAAGAAGTAGCTGAGGCACAACAAGCAGGTATAATATCAAAAGCTCATTATATTCACTTTATATCTACAATATTGTGCATAATTACATACATCTACATTTATCTTCAGAAGCTGAAGTTTCTCCTGGAGGTGTACCAGTAATGGTTGAGGAAGAACCAGGATTTCAGGAAGGAGCTGAGGTAGAAAAAACAGGTATAGTATCATAATATACTTTTGAATAGATAATTGTTGCTTATACAATTATACAATGGTGTTAAGTATGTTATTTTATATGTAACAGATATTGAAGATAACGTTCCACAGTCGCCAATTCACGGTGTGAGTGTGAATGAAGTTGTTCCTGAAGGTTCAGGCATTGACAAGAAAGGTCTGACATTGGATGACTTTGAGTTGCTAGACAACTTAACACAATTGGTCATGTATATCGAGCCCATACCAGATGAAGCAACCCCTATTCATCCGGGTAGAACCAGGCAACCGGGGAAACATGCACGATCACCTTTCACACCTCTGTATAGTTCTGGAGGCAGCACCTCTGTCGGACCTAAATTTTTCTACCTCAAGCACCCCTTCACAACTGTTATAGGTGAAAATGTAGATGCTGATTTGATAGAAAGGTTCACCAACTGGTTATACCTTCGTAGTGACAAAGTATCTAAGAGGTATGAATGCTTAATTTTACACTTTCATTTCACCATTTTTAAACTTTAAATATGTAATTCATTCTGTCATTTTTTTTATTTGATATTTTTTTGTTATTACAGGAGGAAAGAATACTTTTCCAAAAAGGATAACCAAATCAAGCCTTGGTTAGACCTTGGTTGTGAAAAGGTGGATAAGAAGGACTGGTTTTATGCCCTTGCTCACCCAGGATAAGTCATCAATAACACGGTAAGTATAAAGAACAGAATCATTCACAATATGTGTTTTGTCTTCAGCTGTGTAGTGTAATTGTAGTTTTGTCTTCAGCTGTGTAGTGTATTTGTAGTTATATTGTAGACAAGATATATAGGTTACTATGTTTTGTCTTCAGCTGTGTAATTGTGCTTTTTATGGACCTTATGTCTCATATTTGATGATGATTGTACGTACAATTTGGATTTTTTGGTACTTTGGACAGAATTGGAAATACCTGTGTACCATAATTGTAGTTACTTTGTAGTAACATTGTAGAGAAATTTACATAGACTTATAATATTAACTGTAGGTTGAATTTGGTTATTTTTGAGACCTTATGTTAGTTGCTATGTTGCATTTGTTCCTCTGTATAGTAGCTAAAGTGTAGCAATCTGTTAGATTATTTGATTAGTTCAAATTGTAGTTTAAGTTGTAGCTGTTATGTAGATAATTGTGGTTACTATGTAGCTTACAGTAGACTTTATTTTATTTTGCAGCACATTGATGTTATTATGTATTATTTGAGAAAAAGAGGCAAGTATGGCCCCAACAACGACATTAGGTTCACAACAACCGATTGCTTGTTCAAGACCAAGATTGAACGAATCTATGACAAGTTCATAAATTCTCCACCAGAACTTAAGTATTCGGTTGTTAAATCAGATGATGATGTTGCAGAATATATCCTTGGGTATAGACTTCTTGCTAATGTTGCCTGGGATGTAGTTGACTATGTCATCATGCCTGTGAACATTGTAGAGAATTTCCATTGGTTGTTGCTCGTTTTCGACATAGCGGACAGGCAACTTTATGTTTATGATTCCATGGTTTCTTCAAACCGTCATAATACTGTTGAATCATTGGTTGATAAGTTTTCAATCATTATCCCTCTGTATTTGTCTTGCACTGGTTTCTACGGGAAATGTAAAGACATTGACTTCAAGACCACAAAGGCATACATTGAGAAACCAGTTACAGACCCTCTCAACATACAGTGGATGGTTGCGGAGATTCCACAGCAAAAGGAAGGATCACTGTAAAAAAACTATTCTCACTTTCTATATGTTTAATTATTTTCTTTTAATCAATTGTTACATAATGAAAAAATTTGATCTTATGCAGCGATTGTGGTGTATTTGTGGCGGCTTTTGCGGAGTATGTTAGCCTTGGAGATTTGGCAATCCCAAAAGAAGATCTTTCTGATATCGACCAACACCGTAGACACTATGGAGCTCTACTATGGGACTATGCTACAAAGAAGCAAGAAGATGGGTCAATCAGTAAAAGTGAGGTTACAGGCAGGCTATTAAGGAGGAAGGGTGCTCCTGCTAAAAATGAGAGGACTACAGTACGAGAAAGAAGAAATAGAGTCTTGTGTTCCTAGTTTAGTTGATGTCATTTTGTAGTTGAAGTGGAATACACTGTAGGAAATATGTCATTTTGGTTGTTTACAGCACTTTATCTTCGTTACATTAAACTCGAGTACTCTGATTTGCTAGAATACAATTCGCCTTTAATCTTCAAGTAATTTTTATGAAATACCTTCAAGTTCTAGGTAATTTCTGTATATAACTGTCATTTGTAATTAAGGTACACAGCCAAAAGATGAAATAAATACAGGAATCATATAAATAAATTATCCACAATTTATCTACAAATCATCTACAAATTATTAACAAGACTACAATTTAAATACATTTAAACTACATTTAAACTACATTTAAACTATATTTTAACTACAAATCATCTACAAATTATTAACAGGACTACAATTAGACTACATTTAAAGTACATTTTAACTACAATCTGGAAACACTTTACATTGAATGAATTCTTTATTAATATCAGTTGTTTTGTATATAGTAAATATTAAAGTTTAACTAAGCTATAAAAAATGACAAATTAAGATGCCTGACAGAATACATAAAATCATATTAAATGCAAATAAAGAAATTGTATTATACTTCATAATCATCTTCAAAAACTTGAACGATTACACAAACAAATCGGATAATTTGAACTCATTAACATATATTTTGAATAACTATTCTAACTACATGATATTCATTTCTTTTTGGGCACATTCTTGCAAGTTCTTTTGTTATGCCCTTCACCTCCACAATTTCCACATGACACCTTGTACTTCTTTGACTTTATTTCATCAAATGTTTTATATCTTTCCTTGTGAGGTCTCCCTGGCTGCCTTTTATCTCCTGCCGGTGGCTTTACTACCTCATCCAAAATATGTTGTGGCACATCCCATTTGCTTTCATCAGGAAGAGGATTTACTGGCATTTCATAGGTAAGCAGAAGGCTCTTCCTTGTGTAATACGGAGAGCAATAGTTTTCGTATGTTTCCTTCCTGTGCCTTAATGTTGCCAAAGCATGCGCACATGGAAGTTCATCAAGTTGGAATTGTCCGCAGCTATATTTCTTATTTTCTAGACACACAATGTACCGCTTCACACCATCTAACACAGTATGTATATGATCTGTTGAAGCCCTCACCTACAATTGAAGAACAAACAGAAATAATAATATATCAATCATTAAAAAGGATTATCCACAACTTACCTACAAATCAGCTACAAATACATTACAACTTATCTACAATCTACAATTACCCACAATTTGACTACAGTTTATCTACAATCTGGAAACAATGCATATTAAGCAATTTATTTTTTTTCACCAAACAAACAGATCTTACCCTTAGTTTCTGAGATAGTGTATTGTTGTCATCGAATTCTTTGTTGAATTTGTACCCAAGGTATGTGAAAGTACCCTTTGCCTTCAATAACTTCTCTTTCGTCCAACGTTCAAGAAGCGTCCTCATATACTCTAATAGATCATATATTGGCAGCTCTCTTGCCTCTTTTGTTACAGCATTCAACGACTCGGCAATGTTTGATGTCATAGTAAAAGTTCTATTCACCGTTGCATGTACTCTTGACCATGTATGATAGCCAATATCATATAGGTAAGATTTCACACGTGGGTCTACCTTTTCAATCTTCAACATCCTTTCATTAAATTCATCAAGAATGTATGACCGTGCTGTAGTAAAGTACAACTCATGTAATTGTAGATGTCCCTTCTTGAATTTGGACCTTATATTTGTCCAAATATGGCACATGCAAGAGTAGTGTGGCATGCCCGGATAGACAATTGATGTTGCCTTCAGTATACTCTCATTCCTATATGAAACAACACACATTGAAGGCCTTTCACCATATGCCCCCTTGAATTGCTCAAAGAACCACTTCCAAGACGCGTCGTTTTCAGAATCAACCACAGCATATGCCAAGGGCAATATAGTACCTACATTTTTAATTCATAAAATATTAATTGGCAGCCCTGAAAAGGTATATAAAAATATGATTAAATAACAACTACAATATATATTCAGAATATAGACAATTTATCTACATTTTATAGACTGCCTACAAAATAACTATAAAATTATTACATTATTTACCTGCTGCATCCATGGTGCTTGCTGTAAGCATAATCCCCCTGTAGGCTAACTTTAAGAATGTCCCATCAACCACTACTACTGGCCTACAATGTTGCCAACCACTTATTGATGTACAAAGAGCAACAAATGCGTATAAGAAGCAATCATCTGCCGCCTTCTTCAATTTAACAACAGAACCAGGATAAGTCTCCTCAAGAATATAAAAATATTTGGGTAATTTGCTGTAGGAGTCAGACGGATTCCCTCTCAAAAACTGTAAAGCCTTTTCCTTGGCTCTCCATGCTTGCATGTAGCTTAGGTTCAGTCCATGTTCGGATAACATGTCAGTTTGTATGTCCTTTGGTGTGTAAACAGTCTTAAAATCACAATACTTTGGAACGACCATGCTACCAACTACAGCTGCAGTACGTTTGCGCTGTATGAATGTTTCGTCCATTAAGGAGCATGTGTGTTGTCGGCTGAAACTCCTTATCTTGAACATTGCCGAATCATTAATTGACGTTGCCTTGAAGTGCCATTTACAGTTTTCAGCAACGCATATAAGCCAGTAGCTACAAAAACAATACAATATTTAATACAGGCTATAGATGTAGAAGCAACAAAAAGGACTATTTTAACACAAATTCGTCAAAACTACAATTAGCTACAGTTTAACTACAATGTAACTACAATTTATAAAAACCACATATCTTCACTAAAACACTGCTTTTATTGATCTATTCTCCACAAATAACTCCATACCTTCTATGACTTGATCTTTTTACTCGGAACTGGAACTTGTGCATCACAGAAAAATTCTTCATTGCAGCAGCTACAGTTTGCTTGTCCTGATAAACTTGTCCTTCTTCAATATATGTTTGCGTAGATTCAGTTATTATTTCACTTTGATATTCCTCTATAGCTGGTGAGGATGGGTTTTCAAGTAACTTTAGGGATCCAGACGAACCTGCAGCAACATAGAGATAAATGTAGTAACTATGTAGATAATTTTGAAAATGACATTGCTTTATGAGCTTCAGTACATTGTTTTTTGTAGTTAATTTATAGATAAATATTGTAATATTGTAGATAACACACTAACACAATAACTCTCTGCAATGTCGAATTAAACATACCTGCACTTGTGCTATCGTTGGTGATTGCCAATTCCATATTGAAATCTCTTATGCTTATACATAAAGGATACGAACCTAAGTTCTTATTCTCCTTTTTGGTCTCCATATACACACGAACCCCCATATCATTCCTAATCTCCATTGGAGGACAATTGTCGTTCACAATGTATTTGATTTCTACAATTTTATCCGATGTATCAATCGATAGTTGTTTTGCAATTGTAGAAATCAGAATTCCGTAGCTTGCATTCTCATCTACCACAATGGCATCAACTTCAAAATCTATAAATCTGCCATAGTTATCCCAATTTCCATTCAATTTTAGCATTATTGGGATTTTTGACATGATTTAGTGTAGTTGAGAGAAAAGAGATGAAGAACAGATATAGGTTCGACAATTTGAGTACTGAGGTCGATGAAGAACAATTTTGAATTCTACAATTTGTATTGCGTTGTAGAATTTGTAAAAGCAAATTGAGTACTGGAGCTCCTGAAGCTTGCGTTGTTTTAGAATTGTAGTGAATGAGAGAATTACGCAGCAATGAGATCTCTTTACGTTTCAAAATTCGAATTTAATGTGGAAAGAATCAAATGCAGATTTCGTGCCTTCTTTTTAGCGCGTTTTAAATGGCAGAATCTACCTAATTATGGATTGGTATGTAAATTGTAGTAAAAGTGTGGACTGGGCGGATAATTAACAAATTATAAACATTTTTGATAATAAGGTTTCATATATGGTATAGATAGGAAAAAATCCCATAAAAGAAAGGAAAAGTCCACAAAATTTGGACCTATCTAGCCCATCAGAAAACTTTCAAGACAGCCCACAAATATTTATTTTTTAAAAATAACAACCCAGTACTTGCAGCCCAATGTTTCAACCCATTTCCCCTAATCCTAACGCCTTGTCACATTCCCTCTACCCAACAGTGTTCACATGCCCCTTCTCCATTTTGATGAAAGCTTGGTCTGCCACAATCATGGTTGACAGTGTGTTCGTCCATTTTGGGGGTAAGTGTTCCCTTCTTTATTGTGATGACAAACGTTTTACTTCACTCCTTGAATTCAAATTTGTTTTCTTACCAAAGCTGTGTATTTGTCATATTCAATTCCCTTCGAATCATACCAAATCTCACCATTTCGAGTACTTTCTGAACCAAATCACGTGAAGCCCTGCCATAACTCCAACGTTCGGATTTCAAATCAAAATCTGCCCGCCTTTAAAACCCTAGTCATTTTCTTGGCCTATAAATACATCTCTGACTTTCCAGCGGATTTCATGGTGGAACACCCTTCAACGGCCTACTCTAATACTCCTACTCTTTTTTATTCTTCAACTCTGTGAAAAACCCAAATAGATATCTCAAGCTTTACGTTTCTGTCTCTGTTGACTTTAGCGCAGATAGAAGCTTTTCAAACTCATTCGTTTTAAGGTTCGGATTTATTCGTAACCAGAGAGTAGATACGAGGCTCGACGACGCCCCGTTCACTGCCCCACAGCAGGTAATATCCGACACTATCCTAGCTTCCTCCTCTTTTGTTCGAAAATCTGGAGTTTAAAAATTGTGTTTTTTATTGGCTTCTTTGTATTAAATATGTTTATAGAATTTTCCGATAAGTAGTAGATAACATGGTTTTTTTAGAAGCTTATGAAATAATGAGTGATATGCTGTTAGTTTCAGTGAAGTAAATCCATGTTGAGCTCAAAATTAATCTAGATATCATATCTTTAGGCTATTACATTGATTTGGGAAACTCTTTGTTTTTGGGAAACTGTTCAACACAGTTAAAGTATGTGTCGTATCTCAACAATATTTGGAGTGCCTAATAGGATTTAAAGTATTTCTTGTCTAACAGACTTTAGCTATCTGCGGGCATGACAGCTTAATGAGTTCTAAGATATAAAAGTTCTCTAATCTATAGATTGTAATAGAGTTGAATGATTGCATGACTTTATTATTTTTCATTCTGTTCTTAATTTGCAGAAGGTAAAATAAGAGAAGTTTTTGAGATTGTTCAACTTGTTAATTCTCTCAACCTATGGTACTTAAACTACTATGCAAATGACCTAAAGTAGGAAATGATACTTAATTACATGATTTAAATATGCTAACTGATTTTCTAAATCTTCTAATTGATCCATAGTTGACCCGATTAAATTCTTCTCGTTTGCTTAAGTCTTGGTGAGCAAATTTATTTGGTACCTGAGATCATGAAGGTAGTAGATATTAGATGAATTCGTTTGAGGTGCGCACAAGCCAGTCAAGACTCAAGACTTCAATTTTTTATTTAAGAGAAGGCCTCTAATCGATGTGCTTAATTACAGAATACTTACTCGATAAGTATGCACATTAAATTTTTGGGTATATCTCATATACTTGTAGCTTATTGCAAATGTATGAAGTGCTAGAACTTCAGAGTGACTTTGTAAGTACTTTTTGCTTCAGAGTGACTTTGTAAGTACTTTTGCCTGATAAAGTAACCATCTGTCTTTATGTGCTTCTTTCTTTCACAGAACATATGATCTCATATAATATGTAGTGCTACTTTATTGATTAGTTTCATCATTTTTTCCCCTTTCAAATTTCAGTTCTTGAAGAAACTGCGTTAACCTTGTAAGGTGATACGTTGCTTGGCCCATGGCTTGACTTTTATTCTATATGATCTTGTTTGACCGTAAAAACTTATGAAATTATGCATTATATTATTGGTAGTATATGAAAATGAAAAAGACATTGAAATTTGAAATTAAATTAAATTGTACTATTGAAGGTTTTGAATGTTATTTGGGAGTTTACTATACTAGAAAATGTTGTATTCTTTTGTTGGGTGTAATTAGTTGCTAGACCTTATATTCGTACAATTAATCCTTTTTTCCCACATTGGTACTGATGCCGTATTTTCTTTCTGTAGCTAGTAGCATCATTTAACATATCCGGAACATTGCATCCATGTTTGCTGAGTCTACTCATGAAGTTTGTTTTTATTTTTTAATTGTGCATATCAAACTACTTTATGTTGTAGTGCGATAGTTGATAGTCCCAAAACCATAGGTTATTGCGAACTTAGAACAAAAGTTCCTAATGCAACTAACTATTGGGGTTGTGAGGTGCAATTTGAGGATTATGATAAAAAAATAAAAGTTACTTTACTATTTTACCCCACATTTGCCGAAGCTAAAGAGCGTATGAGAATGTTGTATGACGTCAACTCCTCATATCTCACCAAACCTTGTGGTGTTAAACCAGTTGAAGATGGAAAATGACTTGTTTTGTCGAAAGTGTATCACTGTTACCAACCTAGTTGGAGAACATAGAGAAAAATATGTGGAATCTTTATACTCTTTAATGTATCGGAGTTGATGTTGCATTTAAATTTTTTGTAGTAAATTTGTTCATTATTTCGTTTTTAACTTCTATATGCAAGTTCTTCTGGGGTTGGAGTCAATACACGTTGCTCGACATTTTCATTGCAATTTATTGAATGTATCTTAGAGTTGATTAGAATATTTGTTTAAACAACTTTACCTACCATGCTAAAAGGTATGTACTCAATTCAAGAAAATGCATTATATTTAATTATAATTTTATTTGTGTAATAATTTTTTTATTTGAAACTTGTAGCGATAATGATATTCTCACTAAAGACTTCACAGATTATATATAGTTAGTTAAGAAGACTATTAACAAACATTCACCCTGTTGTAAAACCAGATGAAGTAGCTGAATTTAATGATTTTATGCACGTATTTCATTTTAAAATCATTAACTTCAGCTACTTTATTTGGTTTTAGATCGGACACTAAAATGTTTGTAAATGGCTTTCTTAACTAACTCTTTGTAATCTATGAAGTCTTCCTTAAGATTATTACCATCAACTACAAGTTTCAAGTAAAAAAAAGTTACTACACAAATAAATTATAATTAATTATGATACATTTTCTTGTATTGAGTACATACTATAGCAGGGTAGATAAAGTTGCTTAAACTAACATTCTGATCCACATTCCAAGGTAAACTTCATTCAATAAGTTGCAATGGTGATGTCCAACATCGTATATTGCCTCTAACCCCAAAAGAATTTGCCTTTAGAAGTTAAAAATGGAAGAATGAACAAACTTATTGAATTTTTTTAAATGCAATACCAACTCCAATACATTTAAGACTATGAAGATTCCACATATTTTTCTTTTTATTCTCGAACTAAGTCAGTAAAAGTGACACCCTTTCAACAAAATCAGCCCTTTCCTATTTTCACCTTTTTAACACTACAAAGTTTGGTGAGGTATGAGGAGTTGATGTCATATAACATTTTTCATACGCTCTGCTTCAGCATATGTGGGGGTAAATAGTACATTAGATTTTATTTTTTCATCAGAATCCTCAAAAATTGCACTTCACAATCCCTAAGGTCAGTTGCATTTGAAACTTTTCTTTCAAGTTCATAACAAATTATGTATTTGGGACGATCAACCATCACACAACAATAGAAGGCATCCAAGTATACACAAGCAGAGAAGAAAATCAATTTTGTGAGTAGACTCAGGAAGCAAAGAAGCTATGTTTTGGATATGTCAAGTGATGCTACTAGTTACAGAAAGAAAATGCGACATCAATAATAAGTGAGGGAAAAAAGAGCGAGCGGTGCGAATAAGGTCTAACAATTAATACTCCAACAAAAAAATTTAACATTTTATAGTAATAGTAAACTCCTAAACAACTTTCAATAGTACAAATTTAATTTAGTTTGAAACTTTGATGTTATTTTTCATTTTCATGTACTACCAATAGTATAATACGTAAGTTCAAACTTTATTCGGTCAAACAAGATCATATAGAATGCATACATATGACACGAGGAAGCGATGCACATTCTCCCCTGTGGCTAAAGCGAAGTGACAGAGATGAAGCTAACACTAGGTATGATGGCTACTTGTAAATTGATAGTACCTGCACTTGAAGTACCCAATATGCCTTGTAGATGAACACAAACATTTCTTTAACATGGTATCTATTTTCCAAAAATATGCAACATATGTACACAATGCAAACTTAACTTGATTACACCCCTATAGCATGCACATATCTCAACGAAACAATTTACTTATATTCACTTCAAATAGCATGCACACCCCTATATTCCCTTCTTTATAAAGTTTACACTTATATTCACTTCAAAAAACATCCTAGAACTATATCAATAATTATTGATCAAAGGCACAAACTTAAACTGTATACTATGTCACTATTTATCACTTGACCTTATATCAGAGAAAAGCAGCATTCAAACAATCATTGCCCTTACAACGACAACTTCTAGATATTCGTGATTCCATATTAGACATGATTCATAATTGTTTTCTATCCTCATAATTACCTGTAACGCCTGTAATGTGTAGGAGGGATTATAGGTGATTCCATATTATAATTACCGGTAATGCCTGCAATGTGTAGGAGGGATTATAGGGAATGGTTACAGATAATCCATCCTATAAATATATCCCTTTCTCCACTTTTGGAACACATTGATACGTACTATTACACTGAAGCAGTGAAGCTATAAAAGTTAACGACAACTGTCGGGTTATTTGAACCATACTTTTTGAGGTTACTTTTAAATTTGGGAAAGGGGCCAAATTTGTCCCCGTACTATGCAAAAAAGATCTATATTACCCTCCGTCATACTATCAGAATAAACATACCCCTAACATTATACAAATGGTTCAAATACACTCAATCTTACATAGACTGCCATTTTGATGAGGTGTACATCACGTGGCATGCCTCCTCACCACCCCAACTAAGATAAATACAATGTGTGTATTTATCTTATCAGATTTCCTTACCATTCCAACCAAAAAGCTTTCCTTACCATTCAAACCAAAAAGCTATCTGCTTGAGCTTCCCGTAAAATCCTAACCCGTAATATCCAAGCACCACACCATAATATCGCCATGGTCCTCAAGTTTTTTTTCCACCACATAACAGTTTTTAGTATCTACTTTTTCTGCCTCTTGGACTGAAATATTTTAGGCCCTTCACTTTGCTATCAGCCTTTGCTTTGGTAATGGCTTTTAAGTTGTATCGATTTAAGGAAGTAAAGCTTTTTTGCACAATTAGCTAAAATTTAAATTTATTACCTAAGCAAAGACATGGGATAAAACTAGGACAAATAAGAAGCACAATACAGTTAGACAATGACTTTTGTGTTACAAGAATCTGCGTTAAATGATGGTTTATGGTGATGGTGCTACTGGTAAGGTAGTGGTGGAAGAAAAAGTGGAGGGGAGGGGTAAAATGGGTTGGGGCAGCGAGGTGGCTTGCCACGTGGTATCCAAATCATCAAAATGGCAGTGCCATGTAGGATTGGGTGTCCACCTTGAAAAGCCTAAATGGGGAAGGGGTATATTTGAACCACTTACATGACATTAAGGGTATTTTTGTACTAATAGTATATTGATCATTTTCGCATAGTAGAGGGGCAAATTTGTCCATTTCCCCTTTAAAATTTGTCCCGTTTGTCCAATTAAATAAATATCACATTTAAAATTAATTGGATGAACTTTTCTTTTCAGACAAGCTTAGTCAACTTAGTCAGTCACCTGAGCTAACGATGACAGAATTTTAATTATGGCCTCGAAAATGCCCATTTGTGAACTTAGTCACCTGTCGTGGATCTCTTCTTCTTGAATCACACACACCTTCTTGGTACTAGCCCGAAAAAATTACTTTATCTTATGAAGAAAAGGGCAACCCGGCAGGTTTTTTTTTCACTTAGATATCACTGGCGGCATCCTAATTTCTTGATAGTTTGGGCAATTAGATATATATGTTGTTTGTGATGTTGTGATGTATTGGTATTGCTCTTTGTGATCATTTCATCTTCTCCCATGTTAGCAGGCTGTATTTTTGGTTCAACATGGATTCATTGGCACGTGTTTTTGCTTGAACAAGCTATTTTCATGTTCGGATCTATAGCGTTTTACATCTATATCTAAGAGCCATTTAAGAGCATTCTCACTATGCTTTATCCTTGCAAGGTGATTGGACTGTGCACGGTATTTACCTCTCAACTAGCTCATGGAGCTGGTTGGTGCCTGACACATCCCAACTGATCGGAGAACATATGGCAGGTATGTTACCCGACTTTCAAGGGCTGAAGGTTGATTATACAGAGATGAAGTGCATTTCATGGTTCAAATTTTGCGTTTCAAACTCAGTAGTTTATAAGTTAAGTTCATTTTTGACCGAATCATATATTTAGTCTATCATACAATCTTTTCGAGTGTTCCGCTCTACAAAGACACATAAAAGTTACTTGGAAGATCATTTTTGTGTTGTATATATTTGTTCTGACAATATCTTCTTTGAAGCCCTTATATAAACGAAAATGTGCCCCTTAATGAACGTTACAGCTACAATATATTAAATTACACGGTTCAACTAGAAGACAAAACAGTTGGTATTCATTCCTATTAGTTGTGGAGGTCCTTTCATGTGTTCTCATATATGACATCAGAATTTGATCCCCTTTAGTTGATATTTATTTTCCCAAACTATACTTCTTGATGTGATGATGTGCGCTCTGCATTTTCATGCTTTTCATTTATTTGTCAGTAGAGATTGAAGAAGTCATGTGATTATAAATCTTTTTCGTAGTTATAGTGATTCTGTTTTCTGGTTCCTGCTACAGGTTTTTGGCATCAACTTTGGCGTAGAACCTTTTGCTGAGGGTTTTAAGTGCCTATTTATATGAAGGGTTGGCTACGTTCTATCTCTCTTGCATTTTGCAGTTTTACCGATGCTTTATTTGTCCTACTATGAATAGAGTATAAATCTTCCTAATGTTTGATAATACTGGCTTGACTCTCTTAATAATGGACTGTCAGAGTAAAAATTTACTTTATCCTTGTGCTTTGCAGTAAGAGCTCGAGCGATTGCATCCTGAAATCATGTGATTCATCAACTGCTTTCGATAAGGGCAACAATATAGTTAGCGACTTTTTCGTCTTTGGAATTGGTAAGTGAAGAAGTTTGGCCTCGAAATTTCTAGATTACTTTGTACATTCTTACTTATATGATAGTTGTTTGTTTTAGGGCCGACATCAAGCACAAGTGGGTCTGGGGAGGGTAGTGTGTACGCAGACCTTACCCCACCCTGAGGGGTAGAGAGGTTGTTTCCAAAGCACATGTACTGAATAATATAATACGGACTTACAGCTATACCAAGGATGTTTACTTTTTGGGCTTATAAAGATTGGATTCACCAGGATTTGGTTTTGGCAGTGGCTCAATGAAAGCTATTTTTTCGCATCAGTTCCTAATACGTCCATTTAGTGAAGATATGCCTTCTTTCCTGGCTTTGAACTTATGGAGCTTCAGAAAAGTTTGGATATTCACTATTTTAGAAGAGCTGAACTATTTTGAAACGTAATTTAATGAAACCGAAAAAAATACTGCAGTTTATGATCATCAACAGAATGCTTAAATCTTTTTCTTTGCCTTAATTGTTCCTTACAAGTCAGAGTATGATGGACGAATTGTGTAGTTTTATATCTGCCTTCCACAAAGTTTTGTAAGCCTTTTGCTGTGATTGATCTCAACTCAGTTGATTGCAAATACAAATTGAAACTCAATAAATACAAACTTCAAAATCTTGAAATAATTATCTCTCAGAGAGTTGGATTTAAAATAAGAGACTAAGTTTTTTTTTAAATTTCAAGCTCTCTTAGGAAGAGCATAAGATGAGAAAACTGAGGGAACAACAGCGAAAATGAATCGCAAAAGACAAAGGCTGGCCGCAGCATCTGCAATGCCCAGAAACTTCGGTCGTTTTTTTTCCCGACCGATTTCGATCGGTATTTTGTGGACGAATTTTGACAGTTTTTTTAGTAGTGACAGCTGCAGACTAGAATTCTTTTCTTAAATTATTTTGTTACATGTGGTGGTAGGGGAATAGGGATTGCGAATGGGATGAAGGACAACGTAAACTGTATCTATGTTATTATTGTCTGATAAAACTTTCATCGATATCACTTTGAGATATTGTCTGACAAAACTCTAATCTATGCAATTTTCCTTCTTTTAATTTTGTCGGTTTAAACAGCTCGCATTTTCCTTTAACTGTGTCCAAATCAACGTACCTTTTGTTTTGCATGATAATAGGCTTTGGTCTTTGTTTAATTATAAGTAAGTTTCCTTCACGACAATTGGTGACAAATACCCAATTGAAGGACAACTTTCAAAACAAAAGTTATACTAGAAAAACTACAAAACCACCTTAAACACTATATGACGACCAAATGTGGAAAAATTAAGAATATAACATAAGACAACTTCAAATAATCTTTGCAATAATCTCTCAGATCGTTGGATCAAAACAAGATACTTTTAAAATCAAGCTCTCTTGGGAAGAGCGTAAGATGAGAAAACAGCAGTGAAAAAGAATTCAAAAAGACAAAGGCTGGCACCATGTCACGACCCAAAAATCACAAGTCGTGATGGCACCTAATTCAACCGCCAGGTAAACCAACTAACACGAACACAATACGACTGAGATAATAAGAAAATAGAGAATAAATACAAATAAATACACGATCTGTTTGAAGGTTACATAAACAGATTAGCAGTAATCTAAACTACCAAGGCAAGTGGCAGCTATATCCAACGCACGAACATCTCCCGAATCAGCACCAGCAACTCCGCTCCAAAATCTGCATGGAACGTGCGGAAGTGCAGTATCAGTACAACCGACCCTGGTAAGTATTTTGTCTAACCTCGTCGAAGTAGTGACGAGGCTTTTAGTTAAAAAAGATGCTTATTGCATCTCAGATTAACAATAAAGCAGTTCAAAGAATAACAGATAAAAGTATCATATACAACTCAACGAGTCATACAATAAATACTAAAAAGAACCACAGTAGAATATTTACGACCTTTCCTGGTATGAGATATATGTCTAAAATGTCAAAATATCAAATCACATGGCACTATAACACCCTTCGTGCTGTTATCTCATCCTTACCATGTATAAATAAATTTTATGTAACAATTCAATTAGCACGGCAACACCCTTCGTGCGTTCAACTCATCTTTCCTAAGTGATCGTATAACAGAGCAACCATATCAAAGGAACACAACAATAGGAATTACTAAGTAATAGCAATAGCCGCTACTTCTGTCTGCGGCTATCTTCTCCTATTGATTAAGCCCTTCAAAGGAATTTTTTCTATTTCTTCTTTCTAAAGGCAAGGCTAAGCCATCCGCCCTTCATTGCAGGGTAAAAGGGGAAAATATGCAAGTAGCAACCGTGGACAAGGATACACATGTAGGTCACAGTAAAGGACTAAGCGGAAAGCACGTGAGTAACAACAACAATTGGGAAACAAGGAATATCAACTTCAATTAACCAGCATATTGGAGGCCTAAGTACAAATATAACAATTAAGAAGGAAACACAATGTTCTTTACAAGTTAACAAGTAAAGGCATGAATGACTAGCATGGTGGAAGGCTTATAAAGTACAACAGAATAGATACAACATGAGTATAATTCTAAAAGCAGGAAATAGGCATGGTATTTGCAAGTTAAGCAAGTAAAAGACATGGACAGTACAACAACAATTGAGATAACGGTCAAGTATAGGACAATAACAACAAGTCACACTAAATATGTAAATACAACAATAACAGCTCAAAGTAAGGGCGCAATCGTATATACGGGAAACAGATATCATATCATAATGTATGTCCCTCGTCCTCACCTACACGGAAACACCCTTCGTACCATAACCTCACCATAACATACAAGCATAACAATATAAATGAAATGGGCATCACCCTTCGTGCTTTTATTCTCAATAACATGGCACGACATCACCCTTCGTGCTTTATACTCTTCCTCACATGATAATGAATATAAAATGGTACGGCATCACCCTTCGTGCTTTACACTCTTCCTCACATGATAATGAATATAAAGTGGCATGGCATCACCCTTCGCGCTTTACACTGTTCCTCACATGATAATGAATATAAAGTGGCACGGCATCACGCTTCGTGCTTTACGCTCTTCCTTACCAAGCGTATGAATATCAATAAAATGGCAAGGCAGGAAGTATAAATAACATCGAGGAAAGTGTTCAAACGAATATCCCAAACAAATTCTCAATCACTGATTTCTAAGCCAACAATAATTCAATGAACCCTCAAGGTCCACATAATTCAAGTGCTTCCACAAATCCCAGAATTTATCAACAACACATGACATAATCTAGCATCTCAAAATATCGGCCGTGGCAATGTATTAATGATTATGCATAGAGATGACCGAAACACATCAATGTATTCTCAAAATTCCATCAAATTTGATCAAGTTATATTAGGCTAAGTCTCGATTCTAATATTTAATACTAAGTTCTTAATATCTAGAAGTCAAGTGAGGCATGAAGCATGAGGTCACGAAATTCTGCAAACATAAAGGTAACATAATCCACCCCTCGAGCATGATTAACCCTTGCACATACATATGCGCTCGTCACCTCATATATGTATCACCCCCGCACGTAGCAAACAATGACAAATAAGAGGAAAAATTCCCTCAACAAAGTTAGGGAAAATACTTACCTCAATTCGGCTAATCCAACACTCAATTTAGCCTTTTCCTCTACAAATTCGCCTCCGCTCAGCTCAATCTTGCCAATAACGACTTGAATACACCACACAGTGCAAGAGAAAACGGTTTCAATTAATAAAGCTATGATTTTTATTCAATTTCTAAAAAGTCAACAAAAGTCAAAATCCGGGCCTGCCCGGTCGAAACCCGGGTCCAAAGGTAGGTCTTGACTACCCATAGCCCCACGAGTCCAAATATGTGTTTTTTTCAAATCCGAGTCTTATTCGACTCTCAAATCTCAAATTTTAATTTTTCAACCCAAATTTTTTCTATAGTTTTCCCATGAAATATAGTTGGAAATTGATAAAAGATACTTACCCAATGATTTGGCATGAAAATCCTCTCTCAAAATCGCTTCACCTCGAAGCTAGGGTTCAAAAATTTGAAAAATGAAGCAAAAACTCAAAATTCTCAGCACTTAACAGGTTGCAGATGTCGCATTTGCGACAGAGGGTTCGCAAATGCGAAATTGCAAAAAACACATCGCAATTGCGAACCTGAAGGATGTCTGCTGAGGTCGCATTTGCGGCAAAAACTTCGCAAATGCGAAGACCAGCCTTCGCGAATGCAGCTGGTTCATCGCAAATGCGAAAACTACCCAGTCACCCAGGCTTCGCGAATGCGAGGTTTCTTCGCAAATGCGTTCGCAAATGCGATGGCCGCATTTGCGATCAAAACATCGCAAATGCAAAGATACCAGAACCAGAAATTAAAAACTATGCAAGAACATTCCGAAACCAATCCAAAACTCACCCGAGCCCTCGGGGCTCCAAACCAAATATGCACACAAGTCTAAAAACACAACACGAACTCGCTCGCGCGATCAAATCATCGAAATAGCTTCAAAAACCACGAATCGGATGCCAAAACACATGAACATCAAATTAAACTTCAAGAACTTCTAGAATTGTAACCGAGCGCCCAAACCATATCAAATCAACTCCGAATGGCGTCAAATTTTGCAGACAAGTTCCATATGACAAGATGAACCTACTCAAGGCTTCAAATCATGCTTGACAACCTCGAAACGATGAATCACACCTCAAACCGAAATCAATGAACTTTGAAACTTCAACTTCCACTACCGATGCCGAAATCTATCCAATCACCTCCGGTTGATCTCAAATTTCACACACAAGTCACATTTGACATTACAGACCTATTCCAACTTCCGAAATCATAATCCTATCCCGATATCAAAAAGTCCACTCCCGGTCAAACTTCCCAAAATCCAACTTTCGCCAATTCAAGACTAATTCCACTACAGACCTCCAAATTACAATCCGGACGCGCTCCTAAGTCCAAAATCATCAAACTAAGCTAACGGAACTGACGAAACTTCATTCCGAGGTCAAATGCTAAAGAGTCAAATTTGGTCAATTCTTCCAACTTAGAACTTAATCTTGAAGTACATTTTTCCAAATCGATTCCGGATAACTTGAAAACCAATATTGACGATTTACGCAAGCCATAATACATCATGCGGAGATACTCGAGCCCTCAAAACACCGAGCGAAGTGTAGATACCCAAAATGACCAGTCGGGTCGTTACATCCTCCGCCACTTAAACTCACGTCCGTCCTCGAACGTGCTAGGGCCATTCCAAAGCCATCCAATCACAGTGTAACCTTACTAAGCATAAGCCTGGGGGCGATCCCACGTTACCCTGAACCGTATATGCCCGCAAATACAACACCATTAGAGATCTGTGACGACCCGACCGGTTGTTTTAAGCTTTTGCACTTTGCTCGCCAGTTCTCGGGCATGACTTGCCCCGCTTGATGTATTATGACTTATGTAAATCGTTGGTTTTGGTTTTCAGGGTAATTAGAATGAATTTGGAAGAAATAGTTCTCAGTTTGAAGTTTGAAATTTGAAAGGGTTGACCCAGATTTGACTTGTGTGTATTTGATCCCGGATTGGAATTTTTATGATTTGTTTAGCTCCGTTGGGTGATTTGGGACTTGGGAGCGTGATCGGAATGCATTTTGGAAGTCCGTGGAAGGTTTAGGCTTGAATTGGCGAAATTGAGATTTCGGCGTTTTTCGGTCGATAGGTGAGATTTTGATATAGAGGTCAGAATGAAATTCCGAGAGTTGCAGTAGCTTCGTTGTGTCACTTTGGATGTGTGTGTAAAATTTCAGGTCATTCGGACGTGGTTTGGTTGGGTTTTTGATCAAAAGCGTATTTCGGAAGATTTTAGAAACTTAGGCTTGAATCCGATGTGTTTTGAGTGATTTGATGTTGTTTGAGGTGTTTTGATGATTGGAACAAGTTTGAATAAGGTTTTAGGACGTGTTGGTGCCTTTGGTTGAGGTCCCGGAGGCCTCGGGTGAGTTTCGGGTGGTCAATCGGACCATTTTGGAGTTGAAAGGATAGCAGAAATTGCAGGTTCAGTGTTGCAGAAGATTGCCCTTCGCGATCGCGTAGGGTGTCTCGCAATCGCGTAGAAGGAATTGAGGAGGGCATCCAGTTGTTCTTCGCATTTGCGATTGGAGGCTCGCGATCGCATAGCTTGGGAGAGTTGTTCATCGCGAACGCGTAGGGTGTATCGCGTTCGCGTAGGTTGGGAAACTGAGGCATCGCATTCGCGATTGTGGGGTCGCGTACGCGAAGAGGAAGTTTGGTCAACGGAACTTTTGTGCTTCGCGAACGCGAGGCTTTGACCGCGTTCGCGAAGGAGGATTTTCAGGCCTGGCGGAATGGTTAAAGGGTCGTCTTGTCCGCGAATGTGGGTCTATTTTCACCCATAGCTGCTCGTTTTTGGAGATTTTTGAAGGAGATTGAAGAGGGATTCAAGGGGAATCGTTGGGAGGTAAGATTCTTGGACTAAAAACTCGATTATTATGTGAATTCCACCTAGAAAATCATGGAAACTAAGCCAAAAATTGAAGAACTAGGGCTTGAGAAATTGGTCTTTTGATTTGGGATTTGAAGGGTCATATGTGGACCGATTATGAACTCGTGGGGAGATAAGGAACCCGTTGATGTAAAAATTTCTGAGTTTCGAGAAGTGGGCCCGGGGCTCGGGTTTTGGTAATTTCGGGATTTGTGCCAATTATTGTTTGTTTTTTGCTTGGGCTTCGTTCCCTTAGCATATTTTGACGTCCTCGTTCTGATTTTGGATAGATTCGATGCGCGTGGAGGCCAATTCGAGGGGAAAAGTGTCGCGAGCTAGAGATTTAGCCGGTTCGAGGTGAGTAATGATTGTAAATGATGTTCTGAGGGTTTGAAACCCCGGATTGCACATCGTAGTGCTATATTGAGGTGAGGCACACACTTGTTGACGAACGTGGTGTCGTGCACTATTGGGGACTGTGACTTGGTCCGTCCCGATTGATGATTTTATCGCGTATTTGACTGAAATCTATTTGCTATCATCATTATTTGGGCTGAATGCCATATTTGGGCTTCGTGCCAACTATTTGAACCTTTCGGGGATTGTCACGACCCCAAACACGGTCGTGATGGCGCCCAACAATATTGCTAGGCAAGCCAGACCACAATCGTTCCCAAATTAACCGTAACCTCAAACCGACAATCTAAAGATATTATAATAGTTTTAGAATAATAATCCAATATTTATAATAGAATAATACTGAGAAAAATACGAAGTCTGATATAACGCTCCCATAGACCTGGGGTCACGAGTCTAGAGCCTCTAAAACAATCTGAATAACAATATCTGAACGAAAATACTCAAGTCTGGAAATGTATATATAAATAAAACTGAAATAGGAAGAGTAGTCAGGTCCTGCGAACGTCAAGCAGCTACCTCAACAACTCTGATAAGCTCTGGGAAACAAAGACTGCCCAGCTAAGCCTCCGGTGTACCTGAATCTGCACACAAGGTGCAGGGAGTAGGGGTGAGTACTACCGACTCAGTGAGTAATAAGCATATAAAATGTCTGAAGATAAGAAATCCACGAAATGCCACAAAGCAAAGCTAAAACTAACCGTCCAACACCTAACTACGAACTAACAGCAAAACAACTTCAAATATATCAGTCAAGTATAATGTAAAGATGCAATGCAATGCACATGACCGCTACGGCGCGTAGCCCGATCCATTTAACGTCAACGGCGCTCACTGAGGGTGTGTACAGACTCCGGAGGGGCTCCTTCAGCCCAAGCGCAATATAATCATACCATTCGCTGCGGCGTGCAACCCCATCCATACTCAGTCCACAATATGCATATGAGTCACGTAACAGATTCAATTAATTTCCCAATTTCCAATTTATTAAGAAGAATATACTTTAGATATTTAACTTAAGGAAAAGTGACTTAGCGTTTCATAACAGTGATTAAACACAGGACTGAGATCAATGATTATACAAAGCATGCTATCACAATGACATTCATCCTCTAAGGATGCTATAGATCGGCACAAGGCCCCAAACACGGCAATAAGCCCAGATATATTCAATACAGGATGCGTATCAGTCGCCAATATAGAAATATTCTTGTTCGGGATGGACTAAGTCTCAATCCCAGTCATAACCAATCCCGCCCTGCCATGGGGTGCGAGTCACATCCTACAATAGCGTCACAATGTGATAAGCCGGGGTTTCAAACCCTCAGGCCATCATATACACCAACTACTCACCTACCATTCGGAATTCGCCAAAATCCAACCTTAGCCAATTCAAGCCTAATTCTACACCAGACCTCCAAATTCAATTCCGATTGCGCTCCTAAATCACAAATCGTCTCCCAAAACTGGTCGAATCATCGGAAATCCATTCCGAGCCTTCTAACTCATAAGTCACATTCGATTGACTTTTCCAAACAATCCTTCTCATAAAGAGACTTATTGTCTCATTTCTAACCGAACTCTATCCGAAATACTTCAAATTCTCCAAACACATATAATGAAACATATAGAAGCATAAAACGGGGAAAACTGGGCGGTAACTCCCGTAACGACGGGTCGGGTCGTTACAGGGATTTTTGTTGATATTTCCTCACTGTTTTGATTTATACTTGAACTCAGTCATGTTATTTTCCACTGTTTTCAAAACTCAGCCATGTTCACTCTGTTTTTATACTCAAATGATATTTATATGATGTTTTGGGCTGAGAAACACTATTTTACTGTTGTCCGAGAGGCTTATATGATTTTTGACTGAGTAAGGCCGAGGGCCTGTGTTGTGAGGATATCTTTTGGATCGGGCTGCATGCCGCAGCAGTGATACACTGATACTGATGTGAGGCCGAGGGCCTGAGATATGTACGCCACGAGGTGGCTTGATTGATATGAGGTCGAGGGCCTAGATTTGATGCCACGAGATGGCTTGTTATTGCGCTTGAGCCGTAAGGGGACCCTCTAGGAGTCTGCACACCCCCAGTGAGCGCGGGTACCCATTGTGATGTGAGATATAGCCCGAGGGGCTGGTATGGTTCTATGTGATTACCCGAGGGGCTGGTACTGTTCTGAGATATTGCCCGAGGGGTGAATTTGTTGACATTGTGCCCGAGGGGCGAACCTTATGTGCTTATCTTTCTCATTTGCCTATCATTTACTTGTTTAATTGTGTATTTTGTGCCCGAGGGGCGGATCTCTGTGCTTATCTGCACTAGTTGTTTTGCATTCATTTGCGTAACTGTTGTTGGGCTGTGTTTGGGTTGTACTTCCGCATTGTTATGATATTATCCGCTGTTTAGCATTATTAAATCATGTTTTAGCCTGTTGTATTGTTGTTTAGCTGTTTAACTTCGAATTTGAAATGTGTCGGCTGGTCTTGTCTTCACGAGAGGCGCCATCACGACCGGGTCTGGGTTTAGGGTCGTGACAAGTTGGTATCAGAGCCTAGGTTGCATAGGTCTCATGTTGCGGTATGAGTTCAAACTCAGGAAGATTAAGTGACTGCGTATTGTTTATGAGGTGGAATGCATACACAAATGTTAGTTTGAGGTGAAGCAGGTGGGTTATCTCCTGCGGAGTGTTCTGAAGTTGTGTGATCCATATGTTGTCTGTTAGAAGATCTCACTTACAGTGAAATATATGTGTTGCAATTTAAATTTGGGTCGCTTAAGGGAGTGGGTTTAACTATTGCGAGGGTGAATGCGAGATTTGCAGAAGATTTAAAGTACCAAATGGTCTGTGTTTCATGAGCTTATGAAGGATTGAGTTTAACCTCACCACGGAAGTATGGCAGTAATAGAGTATATTCATTGTGAGTTATGGTGCATTTTGATCTATTGCTTCGATCCAAGTGGGGGAGTATGCTATTGAATAGTTTATTGCACGGTTATGTGCTATGATGGTTCCAGTTCGAGGCGTATTTGTGAATCAGTTATGGCTCGAGTAAAGGAAATTTCAATAAAGGTTATGTTATGCTTTATGGGTGTATGAGAATCGGGGAATGACTTGAGTTGTTGTTGGTAAGGAATGCTCGGTGCATAGAGCAGGAAGTTGCTTTGTCGTATTGGGATAAGGTTACATACTGCGGTGTCGTAGTGCTAATGAGACACGGGTTGTTCGGTTTATTTGATCAGGCTAATTGAAGCTTGAGTAGAGTGGATGACTCTAGAGAATGGTTCTAATGCGTTCAATGTTTTTTATGTAATAATTGGAGATTTTCAGGTGTATAATTTGGCTAGAAACTGAGGTTTGCATTGGAGGGTGTCAAGACTTGTGATATTTCTATATCAATTAGGGGATTCTTATGTCGGTATTAGGAAGGTAATGGTTCCAGATTCGCAAGAAGTTTCTTCGGGGTAGGTATTCTGAACATGGTGCTTTGGGGAATATTTAAGAGAATATCCAGCGGCTTATGAGCCTTGGACGGCGTGGTTTTATGCCTGGGTCTCGTATGGCGAGTCTGGGTTGAGGAACTGTGGTGTTATAGCAAGAAGGAGTATCAAGTTGAAGGTAAATCAGAAGGAACTCAGATAGATGGGATAGCTTGGTAGTAGGCTGAATCGGTATGGTAAGGATATGATTAGTTCTTCGGATGCTTATGAGGTAATGAGTTTATACAGGTGTTTCGCGACAATGCTCTTGGGTCTTAGTGGCCTGCGTAGCCTAGTTGAGTCAGAAGGATTCAGTCCTGACAGTTTAATTTTGTGCAAAAGGGGATTCTTAGAGTTCTTGATAATTTCTACCATGGTTAGAGATGTATAATTTCTGCTGGCATGAGGAACATGAGATGTATAGTGATTTCTCCTAGATGGGATCAATGGAAATTTCTTGACTAGTTGAGTACGTAGATGTTTGTGGCTCGGAAGGGAGATGAAGTTCTCATGTTATCCTAAGATGGTATGGTATATGCGGTATGTTGTGGAGGATTGAGATTTGCGTGTGTAAGGTTACGGTTCAGTTCTGAACGGAAGGTCATAAAATTCTTAGGCAGTACGGGCAGTTTCAGATAATTAGAGAAATGAGCTTCAGATGATTAGGGGAATGATCTTCAGATGATTAAGGAAATGGTATTGCTAATTGGGGTGATTTGACGAGGGTATATGTTTCAGAAAAAGGCAATGTGATTAAGTTGATGGTACTTCATTAGTATTGCGGCAGTTTCTTGTTGGATCGACTGCTGGCATTCGAGTTTGCTTGGTGGTACGGAAGAATCATAAGAGTATCTCTCGTGGGAATGATTGGGTATAGACTGGTTGTCTTCATGTTGTGTTATTCTGGACTATTGCGCTAAGGCGGCAATGTTGGCTATGCCGGGAATGCCACGGATTGAGTGGTGAGGTTCGACAGATTATGTTCTTAGTAGGGTGGTTTTATATTTCGAAGACCCAGAGGATGGCTGGGAAGGATTATTTTTCATATTTGGGCTTTGGTGATGGATGTCAGTATAGAGACTCCTACCATTGATTCAGTTCCGGTGGTGAGGGACTTTTCGGATGTGTTCTTGTGGCCTGGCATGTCGCCGGGCAAGGTCGTTTATTTCGGTATTAAATTGATGCCGGGCACCGTATCGTATGGCACCGGCGGAGTTAAAGGAGTTGAGGGAACAACTTCAGGATTTCCTTGATAAGGAGTTCGTTGGCAGGCCAATGTGGATGTGTGTTCTAACTTGAGTCGGCTTGGTTGACTCCGAGTGGTATTGTTGAGAGATGTGTTGATTCGGTTGTTATTGAGCTGTTAGTGTTCTGAGGTGATCTATGAGTTACCTTTACGTGACGCGAAGCGTTGGGATTTGTTGGTTATGGACACATGTGGTGCAATTTTATTGGGGTCTCTCAGTGGAATTGAGCGGGAAGAGTATTGGGTGTTGTTCGGTGAATGGCGTATCAGTTATGTCCTTTTGGGTTGTGTAGTGTTATGTATTTTCTTCGCCGTGGTTATGATGATTTGCTTTGGTTCTAGACATCAATTGCGCGTGGTTGTCAATTTCAAGCAGAGTGACTTGAGGTGTTTCATATGGACCAGTGTTTGGATAGGGTCGCGCGTTGCAGCGCAGTTATGTGGAGGTATGACCTTGCGAGTTAGATTCATGTGATCTGTTTCTATGATGTGAGACGGGTTCTGAGCCTTGTGTTGTGGTGGTACTGGTGAGCTTGCGGTACAACTCTTTCATTTGAGCCACTTTCATGATTTGAGTATGTTCGGATTGCTCTTATTGGTGCGCGGATTGCGCAAGTTGCGACTTTAGTCTGCATTGAGGTGTCATGTCACCAGAGTGGTTGTGTTGAATTAGATGAGATCGTTGGGATCTTTAATGAATACGAACGGATTCGATTTCAGCATGTGGGAAGGATAAACATCGAGGTTTGGTGCAGAAATTTGCTATGGTCTTCGCCAAAGGAGAAATGGCTTCATGAATGGTTGATCTGAGAAAACGGTTATAGTTTACTGGGTGTTTCATTTATCATTGGTAGTATATGAAAGTGTTAGAGTGAGACTTTAGTTAATAAGAGGTTTCCTATCTATATTCGGTTGTTGTGTGCAACTGCTGTGATTAGAAGTTATCGCTACAAGTGTTTGAGTTATGGGGTATATCATGTAATTGCACCTGAGGTTGCAAGTATGGGTTGTTACAGCTTGTTCAGGCTTAGTCAGAGTATAGATGTGAGATTTGATCTTGTGGATGATTTCAGAAGTGGAAATGTGGTTATAAGGTTCATGGGCTAGGTTGGACTGTGAAATTTCAGTTTCATTGTGTTATCGGACCTATATGAGATAGGGTGACGTGGGATCACCCCCGGGTATGTTCATGGTAAGGTTATTCAGCGATTGGTTGGCTTTTGGAACAACTCTGGGCACGTTCGAGGACGAACCTATGTTTAAGTGGGGGAGGATGTAACGACCCGACCGGTCGTTTTGAGCTTTTGCACTTTGCTTGCCAGTTCTCGGGCATGAATTGCCCCGTGTGATGTATTATGACTTTCGTTGGTTTTGGTTTTCAGGGTAATCAGAATGAATTTGGAAGAAACAGTTCTCAGTTTGAAGCTTGAAATTTGAAAGGGTTGACCCAGATTTGACTTGTGTGTATATGATCTCGGATCGGAATTTTTATGATTTGGTTAGCTCCGTTGGGTGATTTGGGACTTGGGAGCGTGATCGGAATGCATTTTGGAAGTCCGTGGAAGGTTTAGGCTTGAATTGGCGAAATTGAGATTTCGACGTTTTCCGATCGATAGGTGAGATTTTGATATAGAGGTCGGAATGAAATTCCGAGAGTTGCAATAGCTTCGTTGTGTCATTTGGGATGTGTGTGTAAAATTTCAGGTCATTCGGACGTGGTTTGGTTGGGTTTTTGATCAAAAGCGTATTTCAAAAGATTTTAGAAACTTAGGCTTGAATCCGATGTGTTCTGAGTGATTTAATGTTGTTTGAGGTGTTTTGATGATTGGAAAAAGTTTGAATAAGGTTTTAGGACGTGTTGGTGCCTTTGGTTGAGGTCCCGGGGGCCTCGGGTGAGTTTCGGGTAGTCAATCGGACCATTTTGGAGTTGAAAGGATAGCAGAAATTGCAGGTTCGGTGTTGCAGAAGATTGCCCTTCGCGATCGCGTAGGGTGTCTCGCGATCGCGTAGAAGGAATTGAGGAGGGCATCGAGTTGTTCTTCGCGTTCGCGATTGGAGGCTTGCGATCGCATAGCTTGGGAGAGTTGTTCATCGCGAACGCGTAGGGTGTATCGCGTTCGCGTAGGTTGGGAAGCTAAGGCATCGCGTTCGCGATTGTGGGGTCGCGTTTGAGAAGAGGAAGTTTGGTCAATGGAATTTTTGTGCTTCGCGAACGCGAGGCTTTGACCGCGTTCGTGAAGGAGAATTTTCAGGCCTGGCAGAATGGTTAAAGGGTCGTCTTGTCCGTGAATGTGGGTCTATTTTTTTCATCTTGTCATTTTTTGGAGATTTTTGAAGGAGATTGAAGAGGGATTCAAGGGGAATCATTGGGAGGTAAGATTCTTGGACTAAAAACTCGATTATTATGTGAATTCCACCTAGAAAATCATGGAAACTATGCCAAAAATTGAAGAACTAGGGCTTGAGAAATTGGTCTTTCGATTTGGGATTTGAAGGGTCATATATTGACAGATTTTGATGTTTTTGGTATGTATGAACTCGTGGGGAGATAAGGAACCCGTTGATGTGAAACTTTCTGAGTTTCGAGAAGTGGGCCCGGGGCTCGAGTTTTGGTAACTTCGGGATTTGTGCCAATTATTGTTTGTTTTCGCTTGGGCTTCGTTCCCTTAGCATATTTTGACGTCCTCGTTCTGATTTTGGATAGATTCGACGTGCGTGGAGGCCGATTCGAGGGGCAAAGGCGTCGCAAGCTAGAGATTTAGCCGGTTCGAGGTGAGTAATGATTGTAAATGATGTTCTGAGGGTTTTAAACCCCGGATTGCACATCGTAGTGCTATATTAAGGTGAGGCACACACTTGATGACGAGCGTGGGGTCGTGCACTATTGGGAACTGTGACTTGGTCCGTCCCGATTGATGATTTTACCGCTTATTTGACTGAAATCTATTTGCTATCATCATTATTTGGGCTGAACGCCATATTTGGGCTTCGTGCCAACTATTTGAACTCTTCGGGGATTTTTGTTGATATTTCCTCACTGTTTTGACTTTATACTTGAACTCAGTCATGTTATTTTCCACTGTTTTCAAAACTCAGCCATGTTCACTCTATTTTAATACTCAAATGATATTTAAATGATGTTTTGGGCTGAGAAACACTATTTTACTGTTGCTCGAGAGGCTTATATGATTTTTGACTGAGTAAGGCCGAGGGCCTGTGTTGTGAGGATATCTTTTGGATCGGGCTGCACGCCGCAACAGTGATACACTGATACTGATGTGAGGCCGAGGGCCCGAGATATGTACGCCACGAGGTGGCTTGATTGATATGAGGTCGAGGGCCTAGATTTGATGCCACGAGATGGCTTATTATTGCGCTTGGGCCGTAAGGGGCCCCTCCAGGAGTCTGCACACCCCCAGTGAGCGCGGGTACCCATTGTGATGTGAGATATAGCTCGAGAGGCTGGTATGGTTCTATGTGATTGCCCGAGGGGCGGATTTGTTGACATTGTGCCCCAGGGGCGAACCTTATGTGCATATCTTTCTCATTTGCCTGTTATTTACCTGTTTAATTGTGTATTTTGTGTCCGAGGGGCGGATCTCTGTGCTTATCTGCACTAGTTGTTTTGCATTCATTTGCGTAACTGTTGAAAAAGGCATTTTCAAAGAGGTTTAAACTGTGCTAAGATATTTTAAAGGGATTTCACAGCTTCATTGCTTTCTTACTGGTTTTTGAACTGCTTCTATATAGCATGTTGATGCACTTTTCGTGATTTCTTATCACTCAGTCTTTATTTATGATTATTACTCACTGAGTTGGCAGTAATCATCTTACTCCCAACACCTTGTATGCAGATTCAGGTATTTCAGCACCCGGTAGCGGGTGTTGGCTGAGCTGAGGCAGAGTCACCGGAGTTTAGCAAGGTAGCTGTCGGCGTTCGCAGCACTGCTTTTCTCCCTCTTTATTCTATTAGTCTGTACTTAGTACACTTCAGACTTCGTCAGTTGTATTTAGACCTTAGTAGATGCTCATGACTAGTGACACCCCGGTTTGGGCTGTGTTTGGGTTGTACTTCCGCATTGTTATGATATTATCCGCTGTTTAGCATTATTAAATCATGTTTTAGCCTGTTGTATTGCTGTTTAGCTGTTTAACTTCGAATTGGAAATGTGTCGGCTGGCCTTGTCTTCACGAGAGGTGCCATCACGACCGGGTCTGGGTTTAGGGTCGTGACAAGATCCCTGCTTCGACCTTGGTCTTTAAGCCTTAGAACTCCATCTCTACCATCCAGAATTCATTATAAGACCCGAATCCCACAGCCACACACTGTATAAGTCTGAACAAGCTGTATCAAGTCACAACCATAACCCAAGATGTAATCATATGATACACTCCATCACTTCGACACTCACACTAGGAACTGCTGACCACCACTACTGCCCAAACTAAATCCAAAACATATCAGATGCCGGTAGCAATCCTCATACCGATTAGAACCTCGTTCAAAAACCTCATACCCAAGAAACTCACTCACCCGACCAGGGCCATTGTCCAAATCCTCAACAAACTATAGTGTTATTCTTCCAAATCTTCCTCATCCCAATACCATAGCGCAAATCTCGGGTCTAGAAACCTCATCTCAGCCAACACAAGCAGCCACATCGACGAGCATCAACAATAATCATGTGGAGCCACACACAACCCGGTCCCATGCACCAACAAGTAATAATTCAGACATGACAGATAACAATAAGAAGACTAAATAAGAAAACCACTAAGCAAGTGAAATAGGAAGGGAAAATTTTAGCATTTTACTATGAACTATCCTCAACAAGGTGAAAGCAACATACACAAAATAGAAATAAGGAGCCACATTTCATCACTGTACCGTTGCGGCGTGCAACCCGATCCCATCATATCAATCCATATAGGGTACCCTTCGAACCATAATGCTCGGGTTCACTGATCACGTGTGCGTCAATATCAAGCACAATCGAGTGCACAAAAATATAACTGTGGGAAAAATTATTAGGAACAAACAATACTGAGAAAGACAAGCACAACTATGGTGCAATAAGCAAATCAACGTCACAAAGGCTACCTCGTCCATAATGTCGTGAGGCCTAATCTGAATCACAATACGTGTGTGAAGAATCATGTAACACTCACAACCCGTCATAGTATGAGAGAGAAATATATATAACATAAACCATGGCGCGAATAGCATCCATTCCGTCCGATGATATACTCGTGGCAACAACTATGCAAGAACAAACCAATTCGATGCGTTACAAAATACAAATTCTCATCAGGCTCAAAATAATCCCCAAACCAAATTTCGATCTTCCTCAAACATGTAATAAACCCTCCAAAAGTCTATAGCAACTTTCCCATAACACCTACCGTCAATCATCCAATCCTTTACATTTCTTCTCAACTCTAATCCAGGGATAGTCTGTCAACAAGAGCATTCAATCTCTGAGCCTCACGAATACCAGAATTTTCATACCCAATCTCAACACCTCTACTATTGATACCCAATTTTTCCCTCATATATTTTAAAATATGCATATATATCTTCAAACATGCACAAGTATTTCTATAATTTTAAGAGTTTTAAATCAATTTATTTTCTGCATTTTTATTATACAATATCCGATATTATTTTTACGAGATTTAATCATCCAAATTTATTATTTATGTCCCATATAACACTTAAATATTTTAATTGTACTTTTTATAATTACATTTGCCTTTTTAAGGCTAGAATTGCACATTTTGCAATAATAGCCCATATATATGCATAATTACATTATCTATACAGAAAATGACTTTTTATATTTTTATAATATTAAGTAACCATTTTAAATTATTTCCATGCACAAACGACATTTTTATCATTTATTAATTATTTTTATAAATTATTTTAGTAATTTAAATGGGTATTTAAAATATAGCCCTTTTCTAATTAATTTTTCGGACCTAACCAGCCCAATTATCCTAACCCAACTACCCAATACACAAGCCCAATACCCTTTACACCAGCCCAATAGCTCCGGAGCCCAAACCAAACAATCCCTTATTAAAAACCCGGTCGATACACATTTCATACGACCCGCCCCGTTTACTTTTAATCAAGATCAACGGCTCCCGTTCACCCTTCCCTTTTGATTAACACTCCTACCCTAACTACCCTCCACTTATTCTACCACTCTGTCCGCCTCTAACTACNATTATTTAGTAGTTTGCCTGACATGGCAAGCTAATCTCCCTATTTTCGGACCAAATCTGGTTCGAATCCTTCCCCTTTCTTCATCTATGTTCATTCCTCATCTTTTTGGGTGAAAATCTCTGAGATTTTCTTTAATCTCTGTTTACCCTAAGGCTGAGGTTTAGATTTTTCAAGATCTGTTAAGATTTCGTTCTTATTTTGTCAAAAATGTCATCTATATTTTCGCATGTCTATCTACGAGTATTTTTCGTGGTTTTTGTTAAAAGGTTTTCCGTCTAATTTTACTCACCCTAAAATTAGGGCCCAGATCTTTTCAGATCTATAAGGATTCCATAATTTTTGAGTATTTTCTCTTTAATGTTTTCGTGTATCTATGTTATTCCTCTAGTTGTTTTTGACTAATTTACTTACCTTAAAATTAGGGTTTCATATCTGTTTCTAGTCTGATTCTCCGTTGCTCTTTGAATAATCTTCTGTCCACGTTCATTGTATGCATTATGTACCTTATTGTACTGCCGATTTTGTGGTTTATTTAAAACTAGAGTTTGAGACTTTTACTAATTCTTCGTGCTCTTTCCTTTCTCGTATGGGAATGATATTTTCCTTATTCTGTTCAATCTACCATGTTTTCTTTATTTCTTTGCCTTATTTGGCCTTGAGACTGTTTGTTAATTGATATTTTCCTTATTCTCAGTGACACTCGCTTGACGACACGCTATTATGCCCTGTTAATTGACTGAACCATGTACTATCGGTCCTTAAACCTGTCTTCGATTGATTCTGGGATTACTTTCTTCCCTTGTTTATGTGCGTTTGATTGCTTCCCTTATTTGTTCACTTAGTTGAACACTATTTAAACCCTTCTCCCCTTTCCCTTTACGACAAGTCTTGAACTCTCCTATTCTCACTACTAAAACTTAAGCTCTCTCTCTTGCTCCTATTCCGATTTCTGCACTAAATGGCTATTATTTGATCGGCTGAAAGCCAAGGCCAAATTACTCTGGAACTTATAAAGTGCAACAAAATAGATACAACATGAGTATAATTCTAAAAGCAGGAAATATGCATAGTATTGGCAAGTTAAGCAAGTAAAAGACATGGACAGTACAATAGCAATTGAGATAACGGTCAAGTAAAGGACAATAACAACAAGTCATACCAAATATGTAAATCCAACAATAACAGCTCAAAGTAAGGGCGCAATCGTATACACGGGAAACATATATCACATCATAATGAATGTCCCTCGTCCTCACCTGCACGGAAACACCCTTAGTGCCATGACCTCACCATAACATACAAGCATAACAATATAAATGAAATGGCACGACATCACGCTTTGTGCTTTTACTCTCAATAACATGGCACAGCATCACCCTTCGTGCTTTACACTCTTCCTCACATGATAATGAATATAAAGTGGCACAGCATCCCCTTCGTGCTTTACACTCTTCCTCACATGATAATGAATATAAAGTGGAATAGTATCACCCTTCGTTCTTTACACTCTTCCTTACCAAGCGTATGAATATCCATAAAATGGCAAGGCAGGAAGTATAAATAACATCGAGGAGAGTATTCAAACGAATATCCCAAACGAATTCTCAATCACTGATTTCCAAGCCAACAATAATTCAATAAACCCCCAAGGTCCACATAATTCAAGTACTTCCACAAATCCCACAATTTATCAACAACACGAGTATGGACTCTAGCATCTCAAAATATCGGCCGTAGCAATGTATTAATGATTATGCATAGAGATGACCGAATCAGACACACCAATGTATTCTCAGAATTCCATCAAATTTGATCAAGTTATATTAGGCTAAGTCTCGATTCTAATATTTAATACTAAGTTCTTAATATCTAGAAGTCAAGTGAGGCATAATGCATGAGGTCACGAAATTCAACAAACATAAAGGTAACATAATCCACCCCCCGAGCATGATTAACCCCTGGCATATACATATATGCTCGTCACCTCATATATGTATCACCCCCACACGTAGCAAACAATGACAAATAAGAGGAAAAATTCCCTCAACAAAGTTAGGCAAAACACTTACCTCAATTCGGCCAATCCAACACTACTAATTACGTCCTTTTCTACAACTAATTCCGCCTCCGCGTCGGCTACAACTCTACGCCAATC
>NW_017674460.1:61983-77412 GCF_001879085.1 Nicotiana attenuata
TCGAACCTCGGGTTTTGACCACGTTGGCCTAAGGGGCGTTTTGGTCATTTTACCTAAATTTGCGTCTTAGCTGTAAATTAAATAGTAGAATTAGTTGCTTGAGATGTTATTTACGAGATGTAATTGAAATGAATAGATTTGGGCCATTTGGAGTCGGATACTCGTGGCAAAAGTGTGGTTTCAAGTTGAATTTGGAGCCGGTTTGAGGTAAGTGGCTTGCCTAACCTTGTGTGGAGGACCTTTTCCCCTTAGGATATGATATTTGGTAATTAAATGCCTTGTACGTGAGGTGACGAGCGCGTACTTGAGCTAATTGTTGAAAACCCATTTTTTTTACTTATGTTATTGAGACTGAGTTTCTTTCGAATTTCCTTATCCTACTTGCAATTATAACCTGTGTTAGATTAGAAAGGTGTGTTGGTTGTTTTAAATTGCCTATTTACTTAAGTTGCCTTAACAGTACTCCGTGGAGCATGTTAGGCTAGTATTACCCGTTGTTTGTATTTTTGTGCTTCATTTCTGAATATCTTCTGGTTGTGGTTGCGCATTTTACATTGGGACTACGGATGTGGGATTCCGGTAGCTCCCCCTTGTTTGTTTACTTTGGGACTACGGGTTCGATTCCCGATGGATCCCCCTGCCTATTTACTTTGGGACTGCGGGTTCGATTCCCGATAGATCCCCCTGCCTATTTACTTTGGGACTGCGGGTTCGATTCCCGATAGATCCCCCTGCATATTTACTTTGGGACTACGGGTTAGATTCCCGATAGATCCCCCCTGCACATTGATAGTTGGACTACGGGACGGTATCTCGGGAGATCCTTCGGATATATACATATGATGGACTACGGGACGGTATCCCGGGAGATCCACTGGGCAGTTGAGAAAGGGACTACAGGACGGTATCCTGGGAGATCCTCATTGTTACCATTGGTATTGAGCTGTACATATTTCGTGTTTACTCCGTTCCTTGTGTAATTGTTATTGCTTTGTTTAGCCTGTCTTATTCCATTGCTGTACTCATTATTACTGCCTGTTTTCATATTGTTAATTCATATTATATTGTTTAACCTCAGTAGGGCCCTGACTTTCCTCGTCACTACCCAACCGAGGTTAGGCTTGGCACTTATTGAGTACCGCTGTGGTGTACTCATGCCCTTCCTGCGCATGTTTTTATCATGTGCAGATCCAGGTACCTCCACTCAGGCGCACTATCCTTGAGGCAGGGAGAGCTACGGAGACTTTGAGGTACATCTGCAGCGTCCGCAGACCGAAGAGTCTCCTTCTTACTCTATCTTGTAGCGTTTAGACTTCTTTCGCACCTTGATGTAGACTTTTCTGGAGTTTAGAGCAGTGTATTACATTTCTATTAGCCTGTGTTTCCCGTGAGTTTCCGGGTTTTGGGGTGATATTGTAGACTTCCGCGTTTGAGTCCTATATGCCAGGCAGCACCTATATACAGTTTTACTTCTATTTTTTTTTTTGCTTAGTTTAATTTATTGTTCCGCAAGTTATATTATTTCCGCATTTTAGGCTTACCTAGTCGTAGGGACTAGGTGCCATCACGACATGTTCACGGAGGGCGAACTGGGATCGTGACACGTAGACAGATTCAAAAGTCCTTAAATCCACTCATCTTATTCTGATCTTCAATACGTAGCTAATACGCGTTGAGCAACCCGTGCTTCACAAACATATGCCCATCAAAGAAATAACCATGAAAGCTCTCGGTCCCGAAACTGATACGACCCATGATCCAACAATCCGATTGTCATTAGCAGCCTCCACCACTTAGCTCAAAGTTATAGAACACCTCATCAACAACCCAAAGTACCATATCTTCGCAGCATGTCCCGATACTACACGACTATTTAGCTAAATACTTCAGAACTCATGAAATGCTAATCAAAGAACACCCCGAAGACTCTAACAAGCACTTACCCCTCATTGCATCAGTCAAACAACCTCCCCGAATTCTCTGAAATGATAACATATGCACTCCACTGAATGGAAACATCATACGAGACACATGGTCGAAACTCATCATGCAGAAGATGGCCCACCAGTTATACTCAAATCGACACTTTGCCATGAACTTACCTTAATCACAATAGCCAGGCCACCAACTAATCTTTCCAAATTTGCGCTTACCAACTAGACATATAAACCGGCCTCCCACCATAAATGGACGACTAGAAGATTTAACACTACATCTGCTTCAGAGGCTAGACAACACATCGCGATGATGATCGATCATCCACAGCCCGTCGCAATCTATCTTCAGCATCACCGGTCGTCGGCACATAGCGAATACTGAGCGCATAACATCACATATGGGCGATCGGAAAGAGTCAAAGTTGTAGGTTTCAAGCTGAAATATGGCCGCACGATAAGGAAAGAAGAAAGGGAAATTTTTCCTAAATGCCCTGTAGCCTCCCAGGATAGGTATGGATGTTATCATACCGATCTGCAGGAATCTACTAGACATTTGCTCATGACTTGTAGATCTTATGAACCTAGGGCTCTGATACCACCTTGTCACGACCCAAAAACCACAAGTCCTGATGGCACCTAACTCAACCGCTAGGTAAACCAACTAACATGAACAAAAATATACGACTGAGATAATAAGAAAATAGAGAATAGCTATCTGAACCTTTACAGGTTTACCAAGACCTGATAGTACGAATCACGAGCTTCTAAGATTTGGAATTTCAAAACTGATACAAATAAATACACGATCTGTTTGAAGGTTACATAAACAGATTAGCAGTAATCTAAACTACCAAGGATAAGTGGCAGTTATATACCAATACACGAACATCTCCCAAATCAGCACCCGACGTCACGAGCAACTCCGCTTTAAAATCTGCACGTTCCGTGTAGAAGTGCGGTATTAGTACAACCGACCCTATGTACTGGTAAGTATTTTGTCTAACCTCGTCAAAGTAGTGACGAGGCTTTTAGTTAAAAAAGATGCTTATTGCAATAACCTGTACAGTAGATTAACAGTAAAGCAATTCGAAGTATAACGGATAAACGTATCATATACAACTCGGCGAGTCAGACAATAAATACTAAAAGAACCACAATAGAATATTTACAACCTTTCCTGGTATGAGATATATGTCTAAAATGTCAAAATGTCAAATCACATGGCACGGTAACACCCTTCGTGCTTTTATCTCATCCTCACCATGTATAAATAAATTTTATGTAACAATTCAATTAGCACGGCAACACCCTTCGTGTGTTCAACTCATCTTTCCCAAGTGATTGTATAACAGAGCCAACCATATCACAGGAACACAACAATAGCAATTACTAAGTAGGAAATACGCAAGAAGCAACTGTGGACAAGGATACACATGTGGGTCACAATAAAGGACTAAGCGGAAACACGTGAGTAACAACAACAATTGGGAAACAAGGAATATCAACTTCAATTAACTAGCATATTGGAGGCGTAAGTACAAATATAACAATTAAGAAGGAAACACAATGTTCTTTACAAGTTAACAAGTAAGGGCATGAATGGCTAGCATGGTGGAAGGCTTACACTAAAGTGCAACAGAATAGATACAACATGAGTATAATTCTATAAGCAGGAAATATGCATGGTATTTGCAAGTTTAGCAAGTAAAAGACATGGACAGTACAACAACAATTGAGATAACGGTCAAGTTCAGGACAATAACAACAAGTCACACCAAATATGTAAATACAACAATAACAGCTCAAAGTAAGTGCACAATCGTATACACGGGAAACATATATCACATCATAATGCATGTCCCTCGTCCTCACCTGCACGAAAACGCCCTTCGTTCCATGACCTCACCATAACATACAAGCATAACAATATAAATGAAATGGCACGGCATCACCCTTCGTGCTTTACACTCTTCCTCACATGATAATGAATATAAAATGGCACGACATCACCCTTCGTGCTTTACACTCTTCCTCACATGATAATGAATATAAAATGGCCCGACATCACCCTTCGTGCTTTACACTCTTCCTCACATGATAATGAATATAACGTGGCACAGCATCACCTCGTGCTTTACACTCTTCCTCACATAATAATGAATATAAAGTGACACGACATCACCCTTCGTTCTTTACGCTCTTCCTTACCAAGCGTATGAATATCAATAAAATGGCAAGGCAGGAAGTATAAATAACATCGAGGAGAGTGTTCAAACGAATATCCCAAACAAATTCTCAATCACTGATTTCCAAGCCAACAATAATTCAATGAACCCTCAAGGTCCGCATAATTCAAGTACTTTCACAAATCCCACAATTTATCAGCAACACAAGTATGGAATCTAGCATCTCAAAATATCGGCTGTAACAACGTATTAATGATTATGCATAGAGATGACCGAATTAGACACATCAATGTATTCTCAGAATTCCATCAAATTTGATCAAGTTATATTAGCTAAGTCGCGATTTTAATATTTAATACTAAGTTCTTAATATCTAGAAGTCAAGTGAGGCATGAAGCATGAGGTCACGAAATTCTACAAACATAAAGGTAACATAATCCACCCCCGAGCACGATTAACCCTGGCACATACATATACGCTCGTCACCTCGTATATATATAACCCCCGCATGTAGAAAACAATGACAAATAAGAGGAAAAATTCCCTCAACAAAGTTAGGCAAAACACTTACCTCAATTCGGCTTATCCAACACTCAATTTACCCTTTTCCTCTACAAATTCTCCTCCGCTCCACTCAATCTAGCCAATGACGACTTGAATACACCACACAACGCAAGAGAAAATAATTTCAATTAACAAAGCTATTATTTTTATTCCATTTCTAAAAAGTCAACAAAAGTCAAACCCCAGGCCCGCCCGGTCTAAACCCGGGTCCAAAGGTAGGTCTTGACTACCCATAGCCCCACGAGTCCAAATATGTGTTTTTTTTCAAATCCGAGTCTTATTCGACTCTCAAATCTCAAGTTTTTATTTTTCAAAACTTTGACAAAATCCCCAAATTTCTTCCATAGTTTTACCATGAATTTGATGTTAAATCTTGTATAAAATCATGAAATATAGTTGGAAATTGATTAAAGATACTTACCCAATATTTGGCATGAAAATCCCCTCTCAAAATCGCCTCACCCCGAAGCTAGGGTTAAAAAATATTAAAACTGAAGCAAAAACTCGAAATTCTTAGCACTTAACATGTTGTAGATGTCGCATTTGCGACAGGCGGTTCGAAAATGCAAACCCTGCAATTGCGAAAAACGCATCGCAATTGCGAACCTGAAGGATATCTGCTGAGGTCACATTTGCGACAAAAACTTCGCAAATGCGAAGACCAGCCTTTGCAAATGCGGCTGGTTCATTGCAAATGCGAAAACTGCCCAGTCGCCCGGGCTTTGCAAATGCGAGGTTTCTTCGCAAATGCGATGGCCGCATTTGCGATCAAAACATCGCAAATACGAAGATACCAGAACCAGAAATTAAAAACTATGGAAGAACATTCCGAAACCAATCCCAAACTCACCCGAGCCCTCGGGGCTTTAAACCAAATATGAACACAAGTCTAAAAATGCAACACGAACTTGCTCGCGCGCTCAAATCATCAAAATATCTTGAAAAACCACGAATTAGATGCCAAAACGCATGAACATCAAACTAAACTTCAGGAACTTCTAGAATCACAATCGAGCGTCCAAACCATATCAAATCAACTGCAAATGGCGCAAAATTTTGCAGACAAGTTCCATATGACAAGACGAACCTACCAGAGGCTTTAAATAACGCATGACAACCTCGAAACGATGAATCACACCTCAAGCCAAAATCAATGAACTTTGAAACTTCAACTTCCACAGCCGATGTCGAAACCTATCAAGTCACATCCGATTGACCTCAAATTTCACACACAAGTAATATTTGAGATTACGGACCTATTCCAACTTCCGGAATCGGAATCCTACCCCGATATCAAAAAGTCCATTCCCGGTCAAACTTCCCAAAATCAAACTTTCGCCAATTCAAGACTAATTCCACTATGGACCTCCAAATTACAATCCGGACGCGCTCCTAAGTCCAAAATCATCCAGCGGAGCTAACGGAACTGACAAAACTCTATTCCGAGGTCAAATGCTAAAAAGTCAAACTTGGTCAATTCTTCCAACTTAGAACTTAAATCTTGAAGTTCATTCTTCCAAATCGATTCTGGATAACTTGAAAACCAATACTGACGATTTACACAAGTCATAATATATTATGCGGAGGTACTCGAGCCTTCAAAACACCGGGCGAAGTGCAGATACCCAAGTAGACCAGTCGGGTCGTTACATCCTCCACCACTTAAGCTCAAGTTCGTCCTCGAATGTGCTAGAAGCTGATCCAAAGCCATCCAATCACAGTGTAACCTTACTAAGCATAAGCCTGGGGCGATCCCACGTCACCCTGATCCACATAAGCCCGCCAACACAACACCATTAGAGATCCCTACTTCGACCTTGGTCTTTAAGCCTTAGACTCCATCTCTACCATCCAGAATTCATTACAAGACCCGAATCCCACAGCCACACACCGTATAAGTATGACCAAGCTGTATCAAGTCACAACCATAACCCAAGATGTAATCAAATGATATACTTCATCACTTCGACACTCACAGTAGGAACTGCTGACCAACACTACTGCCCAAACTAAATCCAAAACATATCAGATGCCGGTAGCAAACCTCATACCGATTAGAACCTCGTTCAAAACCCTCATACCCTACCGATTATGAAAGAAACATGCATATCCGCTTAACCACTAATCTGATCAATAAGCCAAGAAACTCACTCACCCGACCAGGGCCATTGTCCAAATCCTTAACAAATAAAAGTGTTATTCTTCCAAACCTTCCTCATCCCAATACCATAACGCAAATCTCGGGTCTAGAAACCTCATCTCAGCCAACACAAGCAGCCACATCGACAAGCATCAATAATAATCATGTGGAGCCACACACAACCCGGTCCCATGCACCAACAAGTAATAATTCAGACATGACAGATAACAGTAAGAAGACTAAATAAGAAAACTACTAAGCAAGTTAAACAGGAAGGGAAAATTTTAGCATTTTACTATGAACTATCCTCAACAAGGTGAAAGCAACATACATGAAATAGAAATAAGGAGCCACATTTCATCATTGTACCGTTGCAGTGTACAACCCGATCCCATCATATCAATCCATATAGGGTACCCTTCGAGCCATAATGCTCGTGTTTACTGATCACGTGTGCGTCACTATCAAGCACAATCGAGTGCACAAAAATATAATTATGGGAAAAATTATTAGGAACAAACAATATTGAGAAAGACAAGCACAACTATGGTGCAATAAGCAAATCAACATCACAAAGGCTACCTCGCCCATAATGCCATGAGGCCTAAACTGAATCACAATACGTGTGAGAAGAATCATGTAACACTCACAACCCGTCATAGTATGAGAGAGAAATATATATAACTTAAACCATGGCTCGAATAACATCTATTCCTTCCGATGATATACTCGTGGTAACAACTATGCAAGAACAAACCAATTCGATCCGGTACAAAATACAAATTCTCATCAGGCTCAAAATAATCCCCAAACCAAATTTTGATCTTCCTAAAACATGTAATAAACCCTCCAAAAGTCTATAGCAACTTTCCCGTAACACCTACCGTCAATCATCCAATCCACTACATTTCTTCTCAACTCGTAATCCAGGGATAGTCTGTCAACAAGAGCATTCAATTTTTGAGCCTCACGAATACCAGAATATTCATACCCAATCTCAACACCGCTACTCAATGGCTGACACGTTACTCATACTCCGTCATCTCATGAAAAAACACCCATAAGTCAAAACACATGGTACCTGCCAACAGGCGAACTCTTCTCCGACAGGAACACATAGTGCTAGCAAAACCTTAATTACCCGAAATTATCCGTGCCATCAAGAACTCATATCCTTCCCTCCGAAACTATCTGCAACCTTATACCTGCAAATTTTTACCCCATACGGCGCATCGCCTCTAACATGGTACTCGCAACACTACGAAAATCTCATAGCCAACTCTGAACCATAAGCAAATTGAACATCTTACCAATTGAGAATCTTTTATTTAACCCCAATCTAGGAAAACACCACCACACGCAATATAGCCTCTATACCTGTAGAAAACATCAACTCCGATCGTTGTTAAAACCATGATAAATTCATCGGAACTCATTAACACATTATCGAGGAATAAGAACCAATCACCTCTAACTCAACCGAGTTACGCAGACTGCCAACCCGAAAGTAACTCAATCTGATACGCCCGCCTTGAGGGAACCTCCTGGGAACCCGAAGCCATTTCTCGTATCACTCCAATATTGACATGTAGATCCTACTTGACAAGGAAATACTGCGGATCCAATTACCATTCACTGCTCCGTGGACAAATTCAAAAGTCCTTAATATCACACCTCCTTTTTTACTACACCCCCGGAAAGGGGTATATAAGGGAGTTTTTCCAATTAAAGGACAATCAAAACGAGATTATTTTATTAAGAGATTCAAAGTCGCCACATGGGAGATTTATGGTGTCCCAAGTCACCGGTTGAAATCCCGAATCGAGGAAAGGGTTGACTCTGTATTACAGTCCGCGAACTAGAAATCCGGGTAAGGAATTCTGTTAACCCGGGAGAAGGTGTTAGGCACTCCCAAGTTCCGTGGTTCTAGCACGGTCGCTCAACTGCTACAATTGGCATGATTATCTGATTTTAGTAATATTTAAACCTATGTGCATTTTACTTTTAACCGCTTTTATTCATTTTAAAAGAAGATTTAACGTCGTCTAAAATATGTCTTTGGATTACGTCACATGAAAAGCACCCGCAATCCGAAATACATTATAGTCAACGTTATAAGGATTTGGATTTGGGTCACATGAAATACACACCCGAGTTTAGGAAGGTAATATTATTAAAGTACGTGCCTAAAGCAACTACGCGTTTTTAGCTTTGCGAGTGTCACGACCCAAACCCGATCGTGATGGCGCCCAACACACTGCTAGGCAAGCCCGACCATTTAGACAACCTTGACCGATTAATCACAGAGGATAAATAAATATTCACAACTAAAATACCAAATTAAATGCGGAATTTCTGAAATAATTTCTAACATTCGAAAACCCAAAATAAAAAAAATACTAATCAGCCCACAGAATCTGGTGTCACGAACATGAGCCTCTAATACAGAATATTCACCTATCACAAGTCTGTCTAGGAAAAATACGAAATAAAGGATAAAGATAGATAGGAGAGATCAAGGCTGCGAACGCCCTGCAGCTACCTCGATACTCCCGGATACTGCTGCTCAGCTAAACAAATCCTCACTCACCCTGTGGTGTACCTGGATCTGCACACAAGGTGCAGGGAGTATTGTGAGTACTTCCAACCCAGAAAGTAATAAATATAAATAAAGTCTGAGGATAAGAAATCCCAAATAAACACAAGGTAAAGCTATAAATACAGTAAAACAGCAAAGATAATTATAATAATACCACTACAGATAAAGAATAAATGACAATTAAAATATGCAATGCAACACATAAACCGGTACTCTCCGGTACCCCGCTGCGGCGTGCAACCCGCTCCATTTATTTAACATCGACGACGCTCACTGGGGGTGTGCAGACTCCGGGAGGGCCCCGTTACGGCCCATGCGCAATAATAAGCCATCTCGTGGCATCAAACAGGCCCTTAGCATCATATCAATATCATTATTATACCACTGCGGTGTGCAGTCCGATCCCATACTCAGTCCAAAATCACATAAGTCTTTCGGCACAATAATATAAAATTATTCATCCCAAACTTCATTTAAAATATTACTTTAGTTTCTACTTTTAGAAAATGGCTGAGTTTACAAAACAATGTTAAATACCAGGACTGGGTTCAATATCCAGAAATATGGTAAGAAACCAGTAAAATAATCCCTGAAGGATTCAAGTAGTTGGCACGAAGCCCAATTATGACAATTAATCCATTTTTATAAGGATATCACGAAACTACAATCAATTAGGTAGTAATTTTTATTAAGCGGGACAATCCCCGACGGTGCTCTACCCCACGCCCGTTATCCGGCGTGCAAGTCACCTCACATAGCACTACAATGTGCAAATTTGGGGTTTCAAACCCTAAACACAACATTTACATTTATTACTAACCTCAAGCTGGCCAAAGTCCTAGCTTGCGATGCCCTTGCCTTTCGAATTAACTCCTCGTGCGTCGAATCTAACAAAAACCACAACGAATACGTCACAATATGCTAATGGGACAATACCCAATCGAAAACAATCGAAAAATAGTGAAATTCCCGAAATTAGCAAAAACCCGAGCCCCGGGCCCACTTCTCGAAAATCAGTAAATTTACCATCAACGGATTCCTTATCTCGCTACGAGTCTATACATATAAAGAACACCAAAATCGGAGTCTGACCCCTCAAATTCCCATTTTTGTTCTCTTAGGTTTCAAGCCCTAAACCACTATTTTTGACCTTGATTCCTTGAGTTTTCAGTCTAATTTCATGTATTTGCATGATAAAATCATGTTCTAAGTCCAATGATGCTTACCTAATTGAAGTCCTTGAATTTCCTCTTCAAAATCGCCCAAAAACTCCCCAAGTCCGAAGTTAAAAATATGAACTCCTTCAAAATTCGCGAAGGAAATAAAAACCTCTTCTGATCAGTTGTTTCCGCATCTGCGGTACCTTTGTCGCTTCTGCGACTACCGCATCTGCGGTAATTATCCGCTTTTGCGGTCACTCTTCCTCATCTGCGGCTCCCGCAACCGCTTCTGCGGAAACAACACTCAGGCCTGAAATTCGCTTCTGCGATCCTCCCTTCGCTTCTGCGCGACCGCACCTGCGGTCCCACAACCGCAGGTGCGAAAATACCAGATACCAGCAGACCTGCAAATCTCCAAACTTCAATTTTCATCCCGTTTGCCATCCGAAATTACCCCGAGGCCCCCGGGACCTCAACCAAAAACACAAACATGATCCAATACCTTATTCAAACTTGCTCCAATCATCAAAACATCTCAAACAACACTAAAACCATCATTTCTCATCGAATTCAAGCCTAAGTTCTTCCAAAACTTCCGAAACATGCATTCGATCAAAAACCCAACCAAAACACCTCTGAATGACCTGAAATTTTGCACACACATCCCAAATCACCTAACGAAGCTACTGCAACTCTCGAAATTCCATTCCGACCCCCGGATCAAAATCTCACCTATCGACCGGAATTCGCCAAAATCCTAACTTTGCCAATTCAAGCCTAATTCTACTCCGGACCTCCAAAATCACTTTTGATCACACTCCTAAGTCACAAATCATCCCCCGAAGCTAACCAAATCATCGAAATTCATATTCGAGCCCTCTAACACAAAAGTCAACGTCCGATTGACTTTTTCAAAACAAACCTTCCTTAAAGAGGCTAAGTGACTCATTTCCTTCTAGAACCAATCCAAATCAACTCTAACACATCTAATACCGATACTGAAGCATAAAGAAATAGAAAATGGAGGAAACGAGGCGGTAACACACGTGACGACGGGTTGGGTCGTCACATCCTCCCCAACTTAAACAAATGCTCGTCCTCGAGCGAGTCAAGAAACATACCTGAAGCCTCAAATAGGTGTGGGTATATGCACCGCATCTCCCGCTCTGTCTCCCAGGTATCCTCCTCCACGGGCCGACCTCTCCACTGTACTTTCACCGAAGCAACATCCTTTGACCTCAACTTCCGAACCTGACGATCCAAAATGGCTGCTGGCTCTACCTCATAAGTCAAGTCACCCTCCAGCTGAACTTTACTAAAATCTAAAACATAGGACGGGTCCCCAATGTACTTCCGGAGCATAGACACATGAAAAACTGGATGTACGCCCGACAAGCTAGGTGGCAAGGCAAGCTCATAAGCCACCTCCCCGATCCTCCTAAGTACCTCAAAAGGCCCAATGACCCGTGGGTGAAACCTTCAGCAAGACCTTCTCACCAATCATAAAAGATACGTCTCGGACCTTCCTGTCTGCATAACTATTCTGTCTCGACTGTGCTGTACGGAGTCTCTACTGAATCACCTTCACCTTCTCCAATGCATCCTGAACCAAATCTGTCCCCAACAATCTAGCCTCACCGGGCTCGAACCAACCAACTGGAGATCTACACCGCCTCCCATACAAGGCCTCATACGGTGCCATCTGAATGCTGGACTGATAGCTATTGTTGTAGGCAAACTCTGCAAGTGGTAGAAACCGATCCCATGACCCTCCAAAATCAATAACACAGGCACGTAACATATCCTCCAATATCTGAATGGTGCGCTCGGACTGCCCGTCCGTTTGAGGGTGAAAAGCTGTGCTCAACTGCACCTGAGTACCCAACTCTCGCTGAACCGCCTGCCAAAACTGAGAGGTGAACTGAGTGCCCCAATCTGATATGATGGAAACTGGGACACCATGCAATCGAATATCTCCCGAATATAAATCTCTGCCAGCCGCTCTAAAGAATAAGTAGTACAAACCGGAATGAAGTGCGCGGACTTGGTCAGCCTGTCCACAATCACCCAAATAGCATCAAATTTCTTCAGAGTCCGTGGGAGTCCGGTAACAAAATCCATAGTGATCCTCTCCCACTTCCACTCACGAATAACCATCTGCTGATGTAATCCACCCGGTCTCTGATGCTCATATTTCACTTGCTGACAATTAAGACACCGGGCTACATGCTCCACAATATCTCTCTTCATCCTCCGCCACCAATAGTGCTGTTTAAGATCCTAATACATCTTCGCGGCACCCAGATGAATGGAATACCGCGAGCTATGGGCCTCCTCCAAGGAAGACCGAGAAACCACACAAGCTAACACTCGACTGGGCTCTGAAATATCTAGTCTCACAAATCGGTTGGCCAAGGCCTGAACATCAACTGCAAATGGCCTCTCCTCAACTGGAATGTATGCCAAACTCCCCATACTCACCGACTTCCGGCTTAAAGCATCGGCCACTACATTGGCCTTCCCCGGGTGATACAGAATAGTAATGTCATAAGCCTCAAACTAAGATCCTTTTGCTTGAAAAAATGCTGAAGACTGCGATGATCAGTGAATACCTCAGAGGATACGCCATACAAGTAATGCCTCCAAATCTTCAATGTATGGACTATAGCAGCTAGAAATTATGGACGGGGTAGTTCTGCTCATGGGGCTTCAGCTGACGAGAAGCATACGCAATAACTCTACCCTCTTGCATCAAAACACAACCAATCCCAACTCTCGAAGCATCGCAATATACCGTATAAGATCCTGAAGCTGATGGCAAGACTAACACTGGAGCTGTGGTCAAAGCCTTCTTGAGCTTCTGAAAGCTCTCCTCACACTCGTCCGACCATACAAATGAGACACCCTTTTGAGTCAACTTGGTCAAGGGCGATGCAATAGAGGAAAAACCCTGCACAAACCGACGATAGTAACCTGCCAACCCAAGGAAGCTGCGAATCTCTGTGGCTGAGGTCGGTCTAGGCCAACTCTGCACCGCCTCTATCTTCTTTGGGTCAACCTGAATACCCTCACTAGACACCGCATGTCCCAAGAAAGCCACTGAACCGAGCCAGAACTCACACTTGGAGAACTTTGCGTAAAGCCTCTCCTCCCTTAATCTCTGCAATACAACCCGCAAATGCTGCACGTGCTCCTCCTGACTGCGCGAGTATACCAGTATATTATCAATGAACACTATGACAAATGAATCCAGGTAAGGCCGGAACACACTGTTCATCAGGTGCATGAAAGTTGCTGGGGCATTGGTCTGCTCGAAAGACATGACAAGAAATTCATAGTGACCATATCTAGTCCTGAAAGCAGTCTTATGAATATCTGAGTCCCTGATTTTTAACTGGTGGTAACCCGAACGGAGATCAATCTTGGAGAACACCCTCGCTCCCTGAAGCTGGTCAAACAAATCATCAATGCGAGGTAGGGGATACTTGTTCTTAATTGTTACCTTGTTCAATTGCCTATAATCGATGCACATTCTCATTGTGCCATCTTTCTTCTTCACGAACAGAATTGGTGCACCCCAAGGTGACACACTAGGCCGAATAAACCCCTTATCCAGGAGCTCCTGAAGCTGCTCCTTCAATTCTTTCAACTCCGCTGGTGCCATACGATATGGTGTAATAGAAATGGGATGAGTGCTCGGCACCAGGTCAATACCGAAATCAATATCCCTGTCTGGCGGCATACTCGACAGGTCTGCAGGAAACACATCGGGAAACTCCCTCACAACGGGAATAGACTCAATGCTAGGAGTCTCAGCTCCCACATCTCTCACAAACGCCAAATAGGAAAGACAACCCTTCCCAACCATACGCTGAGCCTTTATGAAAGAAATAACTCTGCTAGGAATATAGTCAGTTACACCACGCCACTCGATCCGCGGTACACCCGGCATAGCCAAAGTGACTATCTTAGCATAACAGTCTAGAATAGCATGACACGGAGATAACCACTCCATGCCCAGGATAACATCGAAGTCTACCATGCTCAATAGAAATAAATCAACTCGGGTCTCTAGACCCCCAATAGTTACCAAACATGACCGGTATACATGGTCCACAACGATATTTGTCGCCCACCGGGGTAGATACATGAACAGGTAAGGCAAGACACCCTCGGGATTTACCCAAATGATGAGCAAAATATGAAGACACATATGAATAGGTAGAACCGGGATCAAATAATACTGAGGCGTCTCTGTGATAGACTGAAATAATACCTGTAATGACAGCGTCTGAAGCAATGGCATCTGTCCTGCCCGGCATCGCGTAGAAATGAGCCTGGCCACCGCCTGATCGATCTCCGCCTCTGGGGCGGCCCCTGGCTGCCTGATTTCCACCCTTAGCTGACTGGGCGGGTGGTGAAGTAACTGGAGCAGAAGTCGAGGGCTGACCCCTCTGCTGATGCTGTCTGCCACGGAGGCGAGGGCACTGCCTCCTAAAATGACCCAACTCTCCGCACTCATAGCAGCTGCCCGGTACTGAAGATGGAGACCGATGGAAACTTCTCGTACCGAAGTGACTAGCAGATGCACTCGGCACAGAAGAACCCTGAACTGATGGGGCATGAGGTGAACTCTGAGCTGGGAGAGCGCTGAGTGAAGTCTGACCCTGCTAGGGCCCATGATGACCACGGCCTGAAGATCCCCCACGATATTCTGTACGAGCTGACTGAGCAGGCCTGAAAGAGCGACCTCTACCCTGCTGGAACTGACCCTTCGAAGGAGCACCACTGTAACTGCCCGATCCACGAGGCCTCTAGCTTCCCTCTCCTCTCGTCTCTCTAC
>NW_017674460.1:81736-92921 GCF_001879085.1 Nicotiana attenuata
CTGCGATTCCTTTTACGCACGGTGCGGTTTCCTTTAGCCTTCCAAAATTCCGCATCTGCGGTCCTACCTGTCGCATCCGCGACTCCGCAGATGCGGTCAGCATCTCCGCACCTGCGATACTTGTCGCTTCTGCGGTTCTTGACTAGCTTCTGCGGTACCGCTTCTGCGGTCCCAATTCCGCAGAAGCGAAAATACCAGAAGCAGCACAGGTTCTGCAATCTCCTAAGTTCAAAACTTCCCGTTAGCCATCCGAAATCACCCCGAGGCCCTCGGGAACCTCAACCAAAAATACAAGCATGATCCAATACATTATTCAAACTTGTTCCAATCGTTAAAACACCTCAAACAACACTAAAACCATCATTTCTCATGCCTAAGTTCTTCTAAAACTTCCGAAACACGCATTCGATCAGAAACCCAACCAAAACACCTCCGAATGACCTGAAATTTTGCACACATCCAAAATCACCTAACGAAGCTACTGCAACTCTCGGAATCTCATTCCGACCCCCGGATCAAAATTTCACCTACCAACCGGAATTCGCCAAAATACTAACTTTGCCAATTCAAGCCTAATTCTACACCGAACCTCCAAAATCAATTCTGATCGCACTCGTAAGTCACAAATCATCCCCCGAAGCTAACCAAATTATCAGAATTCAAATCCGAGCCCTCTAACACAAAAGTCAACATCCGGTTGACTTTTCCAACTTAAGCCTTCTTAAAAGAGACTAAGTGTCTCATTTCTTATCAAAACCATTCCAAACCAACTCTAACACATCAAATACTGATAATGAAACTTAAAGAAGCATAACATGGGGAAAACGGGGCGGTAACTCACGTGACGACGGGTCGGGTCGTCACATGCATCTTGCTCTTGCTCTTTACTCGTGTGTCCTAGTTTTTCTACTCGTTTCCAGAACTATAAATACTCTACTCTTTCATTAGCAAAACACAGAGACACACATCACTGAATACTCTCAATTCTACATTCTCTTGTGCTCTTTCTCTCTTGCTCTTTTGCTCTATTGCTGTTTTCTGCTCTTGCCTATTATTAGCGGGCTGTAAGCCAAGGCTAAAATTGTGTTATCACTTTATCTTTGCACCCTGCTCTTGCTCTTTACGGGTATGTCCTAGTTTCAATTCAAAGCTCCAACAACAATGTGATTCTCTATTTGTTTCAGTTCTTATTATTTCTAGTTTGCTTCTATTTGTGGTTCTCTTGCGAAATCTGTAATTAAAATGCATCACTAGCCTGTTATTATGTCTTCCTTTCCCTTTGGATTAGTATACCCCCTTTATGTGTGTTTTCAAGCATGACTTGCATACTTATCCCAAACCCCTACCACCCCTCTATGTGGTTGTTCTTTATATCTGTTTTTTTTTTCTGACTATGCCATTGATGGCTATTTCTGAACATGCTTGAGCTAGTCCTAGACCTTTGCTTGGTTATATTTTTTGTCCTATGTGTCCCTAACCCCACTATCCCTGTTTGTGTTTGCTGGACCTACCTTGGTTCTGTGGTCTTTGGCTGTGTATGAATCTATTTTTGGAGGTGCTGTGTCTAGGTTGTTGCTTATTACTCTATTCTCTTTTCAAAGAAAAAAACTATTTTACTAAACAGACTCTCTTTGTTTTACGAAATGTTTTAAGTGAAATTCCTTTCAACACTATTTTTGTCAAAACATTTTTGAACTCTCTTGCACTTCACTTTATTCCTAGATACTTAAGTTCCACCCCCTCAGTGTGAGCACTGCTTTGGGGACCTCCTGAGTACCCTCTGAACTCTGACACACTGAGGCTGGTATTTCCACACTGCACATGTTTAACTCTTGGTTACTAAGTCTGGGCGTGAGCATGGCCCAAGAGCCCTTGAGGTCCTTAGGGAACTTTGGCACACCCAAGCTATGAAAGGCTATTTTGGCAGTAAAGTTTGGAGGATTTTGGGCCTACTGAAGGCTCCCTATAGAATCACTTCTTATTTTTTATGTTTCATTACTGTAATTCAGATACTACTGGTTTGTAATAATTTATAAATGAATGATTGGGGGCCGAATAGTGAATATGGGGGAGGGGTATGCATGTTTATTTCTATGGGTAAAAAACATGTTTATAGGTTTTTATTTACCTATTTGCGCAATAGATAACCTGCTTAGGACATGCATTTCATATGTTAGAAATCTTGTTTTAGGTCTTTTATTCTCAGCATATTATTGTACTCACTTCGTAATCTTAATTGTTAACAAACCGTCATTACTGCATTGGCATAGTAGAGATCATGTTTTAGGAACTCTTCTGTGCATTAGACATCCTGCTTGTCTCGATCCAAAATCCACTAAGGGTCGTGGTGGCGCCGGACACCTCTGTCAGGCCAGCCAACTAGATTATCAATTAATTCCTCTTTTAATACCTTTGAAAATCTAAGGTTTTTCCTTCCATTTTCATAAATAAAAGTTCACTACTCGAATTCAAATATAAATAATAACAATTAGTACAAATCCATTGAAACCCATCCCAGAAACCCGGTGTCACAAGTACATGAGCAACTACCGATAAGGAAAGTAAAATACAACATCTGTCCGTAATACAGTGGACAGGGAATAAATAAAAAAATGCTGAAAGGAACTACACTGGCTGCGGGTCGTCTCATAACAATGCAGCTCACCTAGTCCCAGAGTTATCCATGCTGCTACGCTCAGCAGGCTGCCACGCTCAGCAGGCTGCTAGAGGTGTGTATACCTGTGCAACAAAAATGCACAGAAGTGTAGTATGAGTACGTAATCAACGTGTACTCAGTGAGTATCCCGCCTAATCCCGAAGGGGTAGAGACGAGATGGCCAACTCCGACACTCACTAGAGGTCAATTAGCAATATTCTATAAGTGCGAGAATAATCGTGGATTTATATAAAAGTTCTGATTGTGAAGCCAGAAAAACAGGTAAACACCTTCAACAATAAATCGAGGGCTTCTAAAGTCTGTTCTTTATTATCTTATCAGTTTATATCAAGCCACGTAGGGCCAATTCCACATTTACAATTTTTCAAGTAACAGATAGACATGCACAAATCATGCCGAGGTCGACGGCCCGCTCCAAAAGGAATATAAATTTGTGCACTGTCGAGGGTCGAGCGGCACGAACCATAGATGCATCTATTCTCACCGAGGCGTTCGGCCCATTCCATAAATAAACACATATCCTGCTCGCGAATCATCCATGCGAGGCAGGCACACATAAAATACATGCTCGATCAGTCAAATAGGAACTTATCGGGGAATATTTATTCAAATAAAACCAATTCCCCTTTAACAATTTAAGAAATGAAGTTTAATCCTTTTAGAAATCTACTTACTAATTCAATGTGATTTTTAAACAATTCAGGCTATCCATGGGATTCACAATTAATCCACGTACAACATGCTTTTGGGTCCTAACTACCTAGGCAATAGTATAATAGTAGCTACGCACGGACTCTCGTCACCTCGTGCGTACGTAGCCCCCACAAATAGGAGCACATAATCAATTACTTCACCTATGGGGTAAATTCCCCCTCACAAGATTAGAAAGGAGACTCACCTCGCTCCGAAGACTCAAAACCGGCATTCTACGTTCTTCCAAAGGCTCGAACCGACGCCCAAAGCTCCAAAACTAGCCAATGGCGATACAAATCCATTAATATATGCTAAGGTACTCATTACAATCCAATTTATAACAATTCCTAACCCCGATCAAAAAGTTGACCAAAACGCCCTCGGGCCCACGTGCCCGGAATCAAAAAAATTTCGAAGATAAGGTTTACCCATGACCTTAGGAACTCAAATATATAACTTTCTCTTAATTCCATACCCAACAATCGTGGCTAAATTCCAAGAACACAATATTTCTAGGTCTTCCTCTAACCCTCAATTTTCTACCCATTTTCATACTAAAATCCATACATAATTAACGTATTTAACTCATAATAGGTAGAAATAACTTGCCTTAACATTGTTGACGAAAATCCCTCTTTGAAGCTCCCCAACAATCGCCCCAAGCCATGAAAAATGAGAGAAATGAACTCCCAATCGCGATTTAAAACAAGCTTCTGCCTCCAGACATTTCTGCTTTTGCGGAATTATAGCTGCTTATGCGGCTCCGCTTTTGCAGACAGTAGGCCGCTTCTGCGACTTCCCTGGCTTAGTCCCCTTTTCACTTCTGCGACCATACCACCGCAGATGCGGTTCCGCTTTTGCGGAGCCTTGACCGCATCTGCGGTCCTTCCCCAAGGCCCTCTCTTCCGCTTTTGCGATGCCCCTTCCGCAGATGCGGTTCCGCTTCTGCGGAATTTAGACCGCATCTGCGGTCCTCAAGCTTTGGACCAAAAACCGCATCTGCGGCTCCCCGTTCGCTTCTGCGGTGCCGCTTCTGCGGTCAACCAACCGCAGAAGCGAAAATACCAGCAACCAGATGCCTTCAGCTCTCTTCCAAATTCCAATTTCGATCCGTTAACCACCCGGAATCCACCCGAGGCCCCCGGGACCTCAACCAAACCTACCAACCAATCCCAAAATACATTACGGACTTGCTCGAGGCTTCAAGTCATATCAAACAATGCTAAAATCATGAATTACACTCCAATTCAAGCTTTATGAACTTTGAACTTTTCAACTTCTACTTCCGATGTTTAAACCTATCAAATCATGTCCGATTAACCTCAAATTTTGCACACAAGTCATATTTGACATTACGGACCTACTCCAACTTCTGGAATTGGATTCTAACCCCGATACCAAAAAGTCAACCTCCGGTCAAACTTCTCAAAAACCTTCAAATTTCTATCTTTAGCCAAATGGCTCCAAAATGACCTACGGACCTCCGAATTCACTTCCGATCGCGCCCCCAAATCCAGAATCACCATACGGAGCTATTCATAGTCTCGAAATCCCAAACGGACATCGATAACACCGAAATGCTCTTCAAGCTAAACTTATGAAATTTCTTCTAAAATGCTAACTTCCACAATAGGCGCCAAAATGCTCCCGGGTTATCCAAAACCCGAACTGGGCATACGCCCAAGTCCGATATCATCATACGAACCTGCTGAAACCTTCAGATCCTGATTCCGAGGTCGTTTACTCAAAATTCCAATTCTAGTTCATTCTTTCAACTTTAAGCTTCTCAAATGAGAATTTTCATTTAAATTTAACTCCGATCTTCCTGAATTTAAATTCCGACCATGCTAATAAGTCACAATACCTGAAATGAAGCTGCTCATGGCCTCAGACTACTGAACGACGCGCTAGGGCTCAAAACGACCGGTTGGGTCGTTACACTGCTGCTTAGAGTTTTATACTTATCTGGATTGCAATTGTCAAAACTCCTATTAGCATGATTAATCCAACAATATAAGTACCATGCGTATCCTTTCTTTTTAAATCAGAATCAAATATGCATGTCCACTCTTCAAGACAATCAGACAATGTATATGACGCCTAGGCAAACTTTAGGCCTAATAAGAATAGATTAATTATGTGGTTACCAGTTTAAGACTAATTAGCCTCTTTTAATTTTGAACTCTGCTGCTCCCATTCTTATTTTTGATTCTCTAAACTTCACTCTATTTTACTGAACTCTCTCCCTACTTTGAAATGATCTCGAAATTGTGTATCTGTTCTACTATGTTTTCTACTAGGTTACCCTTTTCTGCCCAGAATCGTGCTATTATTTTCAAAATATTTATCCTACGTCTCGTCAAGTTAATGTATCTCCATGCCTTTACTCTATTTACAAAGAATGTTTTAACGATTTTATCTATATTTTCACTAACTCCTAAACTACTGTATATTTCTAAATCCTACTACTGTCCCACGTCGTATTTCTGAAAATCGAGCATTTTTTCAAATCACTTAGTCTTAATTAAGCTTTTTCTTTCACTGAAACTCACTGTTTTATTTCAACATTTCGGCTTGTAAAACCCTTGTCTTTGAGACCTTAAATGTGTTTGAGACGTGCTAATTATGAGCTCACTTGTGGAGGCATCTGTGAGCCTCTATTTGCCTTTGTATGTTCCCCTTATGTGCAGTCCTATTTGTTATGTATGTTGCTTAGCATTTTTGCCTTTAAGCTTAAGGGTTTAGCCTAGGCCCCACCACGTAGGAATAGTGGTCCTAAATACCCTCCAGGACTTATTGGACGGGACGGGTAATAGCACGCAATAAGTATTCGTGACCAACTCACACGTTTAATAACCTTTATGGGGTGGGAAGGGTAGAATATGGATATGATGACCACGCGATAACACCACGTGTATAAACGGTTACCGGGTGTTGTGTGGGGTGATCCATATTGATTATAAACCTAGGACCCCCCTTTCCCTTTATTTGTTTTTTTCATTTATTGTTTAAATCTTCTCTTGAAATTTCTGCCCTCTTTATCTCTCCTCAAATTTCTATTTTACTTGCAATATGATGTGAAAACTCCCTCTATTTGAACCCTTATTTGCTTACTTGTTAAGTGAAGTCACAATTGTAATATGGACGGGAACCACACTAGTGGATCTTGGGGGGTGCCTAACACCTTCCCCTCGAGATAATTTCTAGCCCTTACCCAAACTCTGGTTTTCAAACTCAAAAACCCTTTTTTCTGTGTCCTAATGCACTTAATCATTAGGTGGCGACTCTTCAAATTCCAAAACAAAACCCAAACCCCAAAAGGGAAAAGAGTTGTCCTCCAAAATGTCGTAAACCCGATTTCGCCTTTAAGAAGAAAAAGGGGGCATCGACAGCATGGCGACTCTACTGGGGATTTTCTCTTAGGCTTTTACCATTACATGTTATTTGTGACTTTATTGCTTCTTTATTGCTTTTATTTAATATCTTTATTTCTCTTCGACTTCGAAACTGACTTGGCTTTTATTTTCTTTTCTTGCTTTTTCCGCTTTCCTTCAATACTGTTGTAATCATGAGCAATTATTGTAATTATTATTTTATGAACGTGCAAATACGTGACAATTTGTTCCATTCTTGTAATTGCATCTTCAACATCATATTCCACTCATGCCAAACAAATACCTTAGCAACGCTTATAATGAGTGGTTGCGCCCTTCCAATATATCATCCCCTAAATTTGGTAATGGCGTATTTGCGGTAAAACAAGTCGATCAGCGGTGCAGTCGACGGTTCCGTGCCTTTCCCTCTTGAGTTGTCCGCTCAAGGGTACCGGTCTAATATCCCATAGAAACCTTACTCTGTTTTAACTGTGCATGCATCACTGTCAAACCTAGTCGAGTCGGCTATGCTGTCCACATAATGACTCTTTAAGATAGCCTTGTCCAAAGTCCACTGGGTTTCCTTGGAACCCAAACGGGCGCCACCATATTCTGTGCATTTATTTGGAGAACTAAATATCGTTTATGCTAATTATTGGTTTAAATAGTCGAGTGCGGCGGGTTAAGGGCCTAACACTTTGTTTTGCAGAAATGAGGCACGAAGTCCCCAGATTCGGCATGGTAACCAACATTCACCCAAGGTTGCTAAGCTGGTGGGAAGACCTTCACTCCAGCGATCGGACTCTCATCCGCAAATACTTGGGAAATTTGCCTTCCCTTTTGGAAATCCAGTCCGACAACAAAATCCTAGAGGCTGCAACCTTATTCTGGGACAGTGATAGATTAGTGTTTCGCTTCGGGGACCTTGAAATGACCCCTTTGCTCGAAGAAATAGGAGGGTTAGCTGGTATTCCTTGGGAGATTCCGGGTTTGCTTATGCCAGAAAATCGCAAGGGTAGAGGTTTCCTCAAGATGATGAGACTGAAGAAAAACCCAGACTTGACTTGTTTGAAGGACTCTTACATTACTTTCGAATATCTATACGAGAGGTACGGCCATAGCAAGTCCTACCGCACCTACCCAGATGAATTTGCCCTCACCTCATTGGGGCATATCCACAGAAGAGTCTTCATCTTCATATTCTGCTTTTTAGGGGTGATACTATTTCCCATGAAGAAGGCTAGGATCCATACCAGATTGGCCATGGTTACCAAGATTCTAATGGAAGGGATTGGCGGGCAGCCTTTCAGCATAGTACCAATGATTGTTGCAGAGATATACCAAGCCCTAGAAAAATGTCAGCAAGGGCCCAATCACTCTGAGGGCTGTAACTTACTACTCCAACTTTGGCTCATGGAGCATCTCCAAAGGGGTGAATATCGGCAAGAGATCCTACGCAGGGACTGGGATGATCATATCGCCTTCCATCAGCCAAGGCGAATGAACTATATGCCTAACATGTTCGCTCAACCAGAAGACGCTAAAGGATGGGTAGAGTTGTTTGAAAATCTGAAAGAAGACCAAGTGCAGTGGATGTTCGAATGGTTCCCTACTGAAGAGTTCATTGTCCGATCTCGGGATGCACCGTTTCTTATTCTCATCGGCTTGAGAGGAACTTACCCTTATGTCCCTCTCCGAGCCATGAGGCAGGCAGGAAGGAAGCAGGTTATACCAAGGGTCGACAAAATGGGTCATTTCAGGATGACGATAGCCCTCATAAGTGCCAAGCTCAGCACATGTGGCACTGCAACATCATACTAGAAAGAGACTCTATTGAGCCGGATAGATACCACGCCGGTTGTTCGCCATACTACTCAGGTTGGCTGGAAGATGATCATGAAGGCTTGGGACAACCAGGGTTTGCTCGAGGTCACAGGGTCGTCGATGAAAAGGCTGAGGAGCGGTTTAAGTACAACCAATTGCGTAAGAGGATTCGGGAGCACGAGAATGAACACCGAGAAATTCAAGAAGCTCATCAAAAGTTGATCGAGGAATGGAAGGATATGGCTGTCAGCGCCAACAAACGACTAGGGTATTTGGAGCGAGGTTTGGTAGAATTGGAAAGGAAGTTCATCCAAAGGATCGAAAACTGCCAGAATGCTGAGGGAAGCGAAGGAGGACACTTGGCTAGAGCTTACTTGTTGCTGGGACTGCATGACCTGGTGAAGCTATTCGATGGAGCTAAAGATGCCGAGTCTAGGGAAGGTCCTTCTGGGACCAAGTAGTTAGGAGTCTTTCTTTTGCTTTAATGTAATAAGGCCCACGACCATTAGTGACATTTTATTTCTGCTATTTTGGTGTCGTTTTGGGATTCATCTTATTTGTTATCAATAAAATGAGGCATTTGACATTATAAGTTCTCCAAAACAACTTGCCGCTAGGCCTACCTCGGGCACAACGAGGCACCCAAATTAGGACACGATTTATATTCTTGCACTATGTGTTTAAATATTGCAACGTTTTCTTCTCATAATCCTTACTAACTTGTTACCTTTTTGTTTTTAATTTTGTTTTATTCCCCTCCCCAAAAGGTTAGTTCGTGCACTCTGGCATCATCATCCTACTCCACAAGATCTAAGAGCCCTCCTCCTCCTCCTCCTCCGAGTCCTATCAGAAACAAGAACAAGGGAAAAATGGAAGACTTGAGCAACATCAGGAAGGAGAGCTCGGTTGAAAGGGTAGAGACTTCTCAGGATATTCAGGTTTCCAAGGAAAGTGCCTCCCAGCTTGAACACAAGTTATTGAAATTTCAGGAAGAACTGGACCAAGTTCGGAACTTGGAAAACTTATCATTTTCCCTCACTACCCCAGATGTCAATGCTCCAAATCCTACACCTCCACAAAACATCCCAAAACTACAAAACAAATCCGCTCCCCATCACCACTGCAACACATGCCACATTTCGAACAACACCCCACTACTCATTCCCGAACCACTAAACTCCACAAATGATCATCCCTACCACACCCCCATCTATGTGGAAACCATACCACAATATACTCAACCCATTTCAAGCACACCTGAGTCTGATGACAAAGACTCTCTTATCAAGAATCTGGCCGCAGAACTCAAGAAGCTGACTAGCCGAGTCCAGGGTGTTGAAGGAAACAAAGGTATCGAGGGGCTGAATTATGAGGACTTTTGCATTCAGCCAGATGTCGAACTTCCGGAGGGGTACAAACCTCCTAAGTTTGAGATATTTGATGGCACATGGGATCCCAGAATCCATTTGAGGACATACTGCGATAAGCTGGTCGGAGTCGGAAAAGATGAAAAGGTTCGCGTGAAGCTCTTCATAAGAAGTTTGAAAGGGGATGCCCTATCTTGGTACATTAGCCAAGACCACAAGAAGTGGACAAGCTGGGTAGGTATGGCATCCGATTTCATGGACAGGTTCAGATTCAATATGGAGAATGCGCCAGATGTATTCTACATCCAGAATTTGAAGAAGAAACCTACAGAGACATTCCGCGAGTATGCTACTCGTTGGAGATCTGAAGCTGCTAAGGCCAGGCCAGCCTTAGAAGAAGAACAGATGAACAGGTTTTTCGTCCGAGCTCAGGACCCACAGTACTACGAGAGGTTGATGTTGATCGAAGGCCAGAAATTCTCCGACATTATCAAGCTAGGGGAAAGGATCGAGGAAGGCATTAAAAGGGGTATGGTAACTAATTTTGAGGCATTGCAGGCTACCAACAAGGCTCTACAGTCTGGTGGCACGTCCAAGAAAAAGGATGCGAGTGCCGTGATGGTTGCACAGAGAACAAAATCCCCAATAAAATACCAAACCTACCCAGTATCTCCTCTCACATATCAACCTACCCCTAATTACCAAGCACCCCCGCCTTCCTACCAAGCTCCACCACCTACTTACCAATCATCTCCACCTCCCACATATCAACCTACCTCACCAAGATATTCCCAACCTGCACCCGTCTACCAAGCCTATAATGCTCAGCCCTCTCACTATCAGTCACCTCCCACCTACCAAAACTTCCCTAGACCGCGCCCTAACTTCGACCGTAGACCTCCCAAGAAATACACCGCCATCGCCGAACCAATCGACCAGCTGTATGAAAGGCTCAAAGCTGCTGGATACGTCACCCCTATCCCCGCCATAACTCCAGAAAATCCTTCCCAATGGGTCAACCTGAACAAAACCTGTGCATGCCATTCCGGGATGAAGGGTCATACCATTGATGAGTGTCGCTCCCTGAAGGACAAGATTCAGGCCTTGATTGACAACAAAACCATTGTAGCAAAAGAGCCTACTCCGAACGTCCGCAACAACCCTCTGTCTGACCACAAAGGGGGAGGCATTCATATGATAGAAATAGAAGATGATTGGGACCCCAAAGGGTCAATTGGATTGATTGCGGA
>NW_017674460.1:93567-95701 GCF_001879085.1 Nicotiana attenuata
CGTTTAATACCTTATGGGCTGGGAAAGTAGAATATGGATATGATGACCACGCGATAACACCACGTGTATAAACGGTTACCGGGTGTTGTGTGGGTGATCCATATTGATTATAAACCTAGGACCCCCCTTTCCTTTACTTGTTTTTTTTTCATTTATTGTTTAAATCTTTTCTTGAGATTTCTGCCCTCTTTATCTCTCCTCAAATTTCCATTTTACTTGCAATATTATGTGAAAACTCCCTCTATTTGAACCCTTATTTGCTTACTTGTTAAGTGAAGTCACAATTGTAACATGGCCAGGAACCACACTAGTGGATATTGGGGGGTGCCTAACACCTTCCCCTCGAGATAATTTCTAGCCCTTACCCAAACTCTGGTTTTCAAACTCAAAAACCCTTTTTTTTGTGTCCTAATGCACTTAATCATTAGGTGGCGACTCTTCAAATTCCAAAACAAAACCCAAATCCCAAAAGGGAAAAGAGTTGTCCTCCCAAATGTCGTAAACCCGATTTCGCCTTTAAGAAGAAAAAGGGGGCATCGACAGCATGGCGACTCTGCTGGGGATTTTCTCTTAGGCTTTTACTATTACATGTTATTTGTGACTTTATTGCTTCTTTATTGCTTTTATTTAATGTCTTTATTTCTCTTCTACTTCGAAACTAACTTGGCTTTTGTTTTCTTTTCTTGCTTTTACCGCTTTCCTTCAATACTGTTGTAATCATGAGCAATTATTGTAATTATTATTTCATGAACGTGCAAATACGTGACAATTTGTTCCATTCTTGTAATTGCATCTTCAACATCATATTCCACTCGTGCCAAACAAATACCATAGCAACGCTTATAATGAGTGGTTGCGCCCTTCCAATATATCACCCCCTAAATTTGGTAAAGGCGTATTTGCGGTAAAACCAGTCGATCAGCGGTGCAGTCGACGGTTCCGTGCCTTTCCCTCTTGAGTTGTCCGCTCAAGGGTACCGGTCTAATATCCCATAGAAACCTTACTCTATTTTAACTGTGCATGCATCACTGTCAAACCTGGTTGAGTCGGTTATGCTGTCCACATAATGACTCTTTAAGATAGCCTTGTCCAAAGTCCACTGGGTTTCCTTGGAAAACGGACGCCACCATATTCTGTGCATTTATTTGGAGAACTAAATGTCATTTATGCTAATTATTGGTTTAAATAGTCGAGTCCGGCGGGGTAAGGGCCTAACACTTTGTTTTGCATAAATGAGGCACGAAGTCCCCAAATTCGGCATGGTAACCAACATTCACCCAAGGTTGCTAAGCTGGTGGGAAGACCTTCACTCCAGCGATCAGACTCTCGTTCGCAAATACTTGGGAAATTTGCCTTCCCTTTTGGAAATCCAGCCCGACAACAAAATCATAGAGGCTGCAACCTTATTCTGGGACAGTGATAGATCAGTGTTTCGCTTCGGGGACCTTGAAATGACCCCTTTGCTCGAAGAAATAGGAGGGTTAGCTAGTATTCCTTGGGAGACTCCGGGTTTGCTTATGCCAGAAAATCGCAAGGGTTGAGGTTTCCTCAAGATGATGGGACTGAAGAAAAACCCAGACTTGACTTGTTTGAAGGATTCTTACATTCCTTTCTTATATCTATACGAGAGGTACGGCCATAGCAAGTCCTACCACACCTACCCAGATGAATTTGCCCTCACCTCATTGGGGCATATCCACAGAAGAGTCTTCATCTTCATATTCTGCTTTTTGGGGATGATAGTATTTCCCATGAAGAAGGCTAGGATCCATACCAGACTGGCCATGGTTACCAAGACTCTAATGGAAGGGATTGGCAGGCAACCTTTCAGCATAGTACCAATGATTGTCGCAGAGATATACCGAGCCCTAGAAAAATGTCAGCAAGGGGCCAATCACTTTGAGGGCTGTAACTTACTACTCCAACTCTGGCTCATGGAGCACCTCCAAAGGGGTGAATATCGGCAAGAGATCCTACGCAGGGACTGGGATGATCATATCGCCTTCCATCAGCCAAGGCGAATGAACTATATGCCTAACATGTTCGCTCAGCCAGAAGACGCTAAAGGATGGGTAGAGTTGTTTGAAAATCTGAAAGAAGACCAAGTGCAGTGGATGTTCGAATGGTCCTTACT
>NW_017674461.1:0-68295 GCF_001879085.1 Nicotiana attenuata
GGGGAATCCCATCCTTGATATGAGATATGTAGTATAGGCACATAAGTAGTGCCTCAACTTCTGAGCTAATCCATGTCCAGAGCATCAGCAATGCGTTCGCAGCAGCGAATACCTGCTTCGTAGGGTGTGAAACCTTCTTACTCAAGTATATATGGCTATTCTTGTTCTTCCGCGTCTCGTCATGTATGTCAAAACACAAACCGAAGCTCTATCTAGTCAGAAAATAGAGTAGTCAAAGGCATACCGGATTTTGCGGGACTAAGACTGGTGGTTGTGAATAGGTATTTGCCTTGATTCTGTCGAAAGCTTTTCTGACAATTCTTCAGTCTATTTTGTTTGCAGCATCTTTCTTCAGCAATTTTTGGAAAATTGGATCAATAAAAAAAAAAAAGAAAAAAAAATCACGGTCGAGTTGTGCTATAATCTGCTGATGAATTGAGACGTCCCAGTAGCTCCATCCACATCTTTCTTGCTCTTCAAGGAGGTGGAAAATCTTGTATGGTTTTTGACCTTTGAATGGGTCCAATTTAATCCCCCGGCTACTGACGATGAACCTAGCAACTTTCTAGTAGGACCTCCGAAGGCACACTTTGCAGGATTCAAGTTTCAGATTGTACTTCCGAGCCGGTTAAAGAATTTCCCTAAATCTCTATATGATCTGCGCTTCTTCTGGATTTGATGATGACGTCATCCCCCACGTACACCTCTATTTCTTTGTGAATCATGTCATGGAAAATGGTCGTCACGGCTCTCATATAAGTGGCTCCAGCATTCTTCAAGCCAAACAAATCACATTTTATAACATTACATTCCCATGAGAGGGATAAAAGGCTGTTTTCTCGGCATGTTTATTTCTTCCTCATCCATCCTGATATGATGGTATCCCGGAAGCAATCACAAAGGATTGGAGTTATGCTTGGGCACAGTTGCCGATTAGTAATGTGTACATTGGTAAACGGGAAAATCATCTTTGGGACTTGCTTTGTTTAAATCTCAATAGTCGACACAATACTCTGACCTTCCTCCATCCTTCTTCAGACTAGCAACGATGTTGGCCAACCAAGTAGGGTTTAATTCAAACCACTTTGAGAACCTTATCTTTTATTTGCTTGGTGACCTTACTCTATTTTCAGACTAATATCAGGTTTGAACATTTCTGAGTTTCTGTTCATAGGCGGACACAACAGATTGGTGGGTAGTTTATGAGCCATAATGGATGTGCTCAAACAATCATCATCATCATAAGACCATGCAAAAATGTCCTCATACTCCTTCAGGGAAAGGTGTATTCTTCTTTTTCTGATGGTGAAAATGGATACTTATGGCGGGTTTCTTTGGCGTTTCGAAATCTCCAAGTTGACTATCTCAGTTTCATCCAGGTTGGAACTTTAGGCTTATTCTCAAATTCTCAACTTCTCTAACAATTTCCTCAAGGTATCACATCTCTTCACCATCTCTTCCGAGTCACTATCCTTATGTTGTTGTTGTCTCTACATATCACAGTCGTTGGTTCATTAAATAAGTAATAATAAACCAGGAACTCGATGAGCCGCAGGATGGTGGCAACAGTCCAATTCTGAGAACAACTCCCTTCTCCATAGTCTGATGGTGAGGGTCTTCTTCCTCCTCCTCCTCAACTATTGGCATTGGCAGTCCTGTATTCGTCATCCAGAAATTAGATTCCTTATGCCCAGCTAAAGCCTCATCTTCTTCCTTCAGAATCCCAAAATGAACACGTCAGTCTGTTTTGAAATGTCTGAATGGTAGATGCGGTATGGGCTGTTCCAAAGGGTAATATGGGACCAACACCATGGGGACAACAATTATCGTAAATCTGCCAGGTTGTAACTGAATCCAAGTCACAAGGTGCGTTACGTGACGTTTTTTTTGTATGCGGCCTTAGTAGAACCTTGGAGATTCTTGCCGAGACCCTTACCGGGTTCATACCTGTCCATAACAGTTATGCTTCGATCTTTATTACTCCCACCACTTGTCCTTTCTCTATTGCTATTGACACGCTTGATGCGATGGTACATTTCTCCACCCAGCTCCTTCTGATTCTCGACCAACGGGAACAGTTTGATTGGTATAATAGATTACTGAGTCTCCATGAATGATCACCTCTTGATGATTCCATTCGGAACTTCTCACGACCTGGTTGTAGCCGTTAGAAAGCTACGAGCATCCAGCAGCATTATCGCAAGGTAGTCCCAACAAAAGATGTTACGAGCAGATATTGCTCCAATACTTGCTTACTCCAACATCAAACCAAATCGGGCCCATTTGCAAACAAAGCGTTGATTCTCCAATTGTGACCTTTGAGACCCATCCAAATGCTTTCACATTCATACTCCCTACTCGTATCTCATGGAAATCTTTAAACCCAACCTTTTTCAAAGTAAGTCTACGAAATGTTGAGGGCTCGAACCCCCATCTATTAGGACTCTACGCAGATGAATATTCTTCAAATTGTACTGTGATGTGAGTGCTCTGTTGTGACTCATGTCCTTCGGGTGGTAGTATCATCTTCGTGAAAAGGTATCTTGTGCCTCTCCAATACTTGCCCTACCATGTTGTCCATCTCGTCCACTGGTGATTTGTTTGGGCACGTAAGCGCTTCGTTCAAAATACCTCCAATTAGCGCATTCCTATGCATCTCAATAATTCTGTTGTCAGCAGCGACAGAATGGAAATCTGAGCAGGGTTTTTGTTCAAATGATCCCACTATACAGTACTCCATCGCTTGCACCTGTTCTCCAAAGATCATCTGGGCCAGTTTTAATGATAGGTTGTTTGGGCAGCGGCTTCTTTAACTTGTACTTGCCAAATGCTCAGGTCGTTGTTAAACCCTACCCGGTCCTGGTCATGCCTTGTGGCGAACACCTGTCTCTTCCATTCTTCCCTTTCTTCCTTTTCTTTCTGCACCTTCTGCAACATGTTCCATGTATAGGAATTGGAGTAAAGGACGGTGTGCGGTGCTACCGTCCAGTGAAGGGGTGTCACTTCCACCTCAAACGGAGCTGGTGCGGCTGAGGCGTTGTTGTTTTAACCTCGAAAGGAGTTTGGCGTGGGCTATTTTCAACCTCAATTGTGACTGAATTTGCACCTATGAGGGTGGTGAGAGTGACTGGGGTACTTTGTTTCATCCCCTTCACGAATAGTAATGATCCTTCCGGATCCCATTCTTCATCAATTTCGATCACATTTACCCCCTCGCCCCTATGACCCGGGAGAGGATTATTGCGGACATTAGGTGCAGCCTCTTTGCTTGTATAACCTTGGTGTCATTAGCGTCTGGATCTTACCTTCAAAGTGTGACATTCATCAATAGTGTGTCTCTTCATGCCCGAAGTGATATGCACATTTATTGTTCGGATAACCCATTGGGAAGAGTTTCTCCATAGCAACAGCGGAATGAGAGTGACATAACTGGCAGCCTTCAGTCTTTCATAGAGCTGATCAATGGGTCAACAATAGGAGTGTATTGTCTGGGTGGTCTACGATCAAAATTTGGTTTGGGTTTCTAGTAGTTTTGTGGGCTGGTGGCGGTGAGTGGTAATATACAGGCTGTGTGTTATAAGTATGGTAGGTGGTGTCGGGTTGTTGGTATCTGGGAGGTGAAGGCTGATATGTGGGTGGTGGGTTTGGTATGTGAGAGGAAGATTTTGGTCCTTGGGCAACCATCACGACTCCTACTTCTTTCTTTTTGGATATACCCCCTGACTGCAAAGCTTTGTTCGTAGCTTGTATGCCTCAAAATTAGTTACCATTTCGCCCTTGATTCCTTCTTCAATCCTTTCCCCCAATTTAAATGATGTTAGAGAACTTGTGATTCTAATAACCATTAACCTCTCATAGTATTGTGGATCCTGGGCCTGGGACAGAACTTGTTCATTTGTTCTTCTTCCAATGCTGGCCACACTTTCGCAGCTTTCGATCTCCATCGAGTAGCATACTCGCAAAAGTCTCTGTTGGCTTTTTCTTGAGATTCTGGATATAGAAGACATCTGGTGCATTCTATATTAAACCTGAATCGATCCATGAAATCCGATGCCATGCTCACCCAATTAACCCATTTCTTTGGATTTTGACTGATGTACCAAGATAGGGCGTCTCCAGTGGGCTCCTCATGAATAATTTTATATGAATCCTTTCATCCTTTCCTACTCCTACAGCTTGTCACAGTATGTCCTTAGATTGCACCTTTGGGTCAACCTATTCCGTCAAACATCTCGAATTTAGGAGGTTTGTAAACCCTCTGGCAATTCTACGTCCAGCTGAATGCACAAATCCTCATAGTTCAATCCTCATGCCTTTACCCCTTCGACACCTTGGACTCGACTTATGAGTTTCTTAAGTTCCCTCTGCCATGTTTCTGATGAGCAGGTCCTTCTTCGGCGGATTCGGGTATGTATAAGGTTTGTTGAGGAGTGTGGGTAGGTTTTCATATATATAGGGTTGCTTTGATGGACTCCAGGGATTTGGGTGTAGTGGTGGTCGTTGGTTTGAGTTTTGAGGATCGGGGATAGGTTGTGGTGCGTTCTAAAGGAGTGTGACAGGTAGTGGTTTGGGGATACTGGTTGGCTGATAGTGATGTTGTGGGGAAGTCGCTACTGGTGGAGGATTGGGATTTGAGGCGGTGTGGCATATTGGTGAGGTGCGGGAGGATTTTGTGGATGATGATTTGGGGTATTTTGGGGAGGTGCTGGGTTTTTGGTGTTTTGTTGGTTGATGTCGGGGACGTTCAGGGTGAGGAGAGGTTTACAAAGTTCTGACCTACTCAAGTTCCCCTTGTAGTTCCAATATCTTTTTGTCCAACCGCAAAACCAAGTCATTCAGTGCTGGAGTGCTTCGACCATCTAAAGTTTGACATTCTCTTCATGTGTAGCGTTTGTCTTTCCTGATATTGCTTGTATCTTCCATTTTGGCCTTTCTCTTTGCTTTTAGGATCGTTCGGAGGAGGAGGAGGTGGAGGACCCTTCTGATCTGGTATGGTATGCTGATGATTCCAGAATGCAAACCAACCTTAGGGGATGGAATAAACAAATCAAGAAAAGAAAAAAAGGTAAGCAAGGTCAGTAAGTGGTATTAAAAGGTTGTTTGCGGTATTAAAACACATATTGCGGAATTATAAATTCGCGTCCTAATTTAGGGACCCTCATTGTGCCCGAGGTAGGCCTAAGCGACAATATAGATTTAGAGAAAAATTGATGCCAATAACTGCGTCATTTCATTAGTAGAAAATAAGCTGAATCTCTACTAAACCGACAAATAATGATAAAGAGCCACTAATGGCATGTGCATTATTACAACCAAAGCCTAAAAAAGTCTAAAAAGCAAGTAAAACATAAATCTCTAATCTATTTGGTCCTAGAAGGACCTTCTCCATGCTTGGCCTTCTTTACTCCATCCCATCAAGTTCCCCAGGTTGCGCATGTCCAGCAGCAGATACGCCCTCTCTAGAAGACCTCCTTCATTTTCCGTCCATGTTTTGAACAGCCCGTAACCTATTTCTCATCTTCCCTTCCAGCTCCATCAATCCCTGGCTCTAAAATAACTCTAACCTCTCTGTTTATTTGGTAGCGATTTCTCTCCATTCATTGATTGCTTCCATGTCTGCTTTATGCTGTTCCAATGCTGGCCTCATATTCAAAAAACCTTTTACGTAACCTCCTATATTTAACTTGGGCCTCGGCACCATCGTCTATGACCCTATTTCCCAAAAAATCAATCACTAGCTTGACTTCTCCTGCTATGTCATCGACTAACCATGACGGATAAAAGTGCACATGACCAGCATGGTATTGATACCCAATTTTTTCCCTATGTATATTTTAATATGCAAATTACCTTCCAAATGGCATATGTATGCATATATAAGCATATCCGAGTGTTTCCTTATTTTTCTCCTAATTTTAATTTTAAAGGATTTTTAAATCAATTTATTCCCCTATTTTATCCATAAAAAAATCCAATAATTGCTTCTAAAATTATTACTTTGGTAATTCCTTTGTTGAAAGTTTATATTTATGCTAAGATATAGCTAAGGTAATTTTTGCATATTTTTACAAAATTATTTAGTATTTTTTAAGGCTAAAATTGTATAATTGTAATATTAGCCCCTTTTTAGATTTAATTGTGTTTTATATTCATAAAATTAGGTCTGGTACTTTTAAATAATTAATCATGTACTATAAATCATTTTAGTACCATTAATTTATTTCCAGAAATTGTTTTATTATTTTCTATAAATCAAATGGGAAAAATTGGTTATTTAAATGTTAGCCCCATCTTATTTCGATTATAGCCTAAATTGGACCCCAATTTGAATCCCAATCCCCTGGCCCAATTCCTACTCATACCCGACCCCAACCCAATTAAACTGACCCATACCCGGATCCCCACTTACCCGTTTTAATCCCAGCCGTTGATCATTCAGATCAACGGCCCATAACCTTCCTTACCTAAATTAATTCTAAACTACCCCCTAAACCCTACCATTTCCCACCATACGCCGCCTCTGAATTCCCCTCCTCTCTCCAATCCTCTCTACAACAACATCGAACCCTAGCCGCCGCCACTTTAATCTACCCTAATCCATGGCTCCCCAGGATCATCTAAGACCTGTATCAGCCTCCCATGGCTTCTTTGTGCTTGTTGCTGTGGTCTCATGACTAGATTCTGAAGAGGCTTGGTCCAGTCTTTGTTCGATGACTATTCTCCGGTCGTCTATGACCCTTCTCCGGCCAGCCATGGCCACTCGAGTCAGACCTTTGACTCTCCTGTTTAGATCAATGGTTTTCAAGGCTTTTCTCGTCACTTGGGGTTCTTCTGAAACCCTAATCTCTAAGAACTCTTCGACTCCTTTCAGGTTCACTTTAGATCCACGCTTGCTATGGGTTTTTAAATTCCTTCTCGAGGTTTCTTTAATTTTGCTTTCAAAAAAGACTCTTCATATTTTTCCGATTAAGGTTTTCTTTCAAGTCCTTCTTTCCAAAATCTTTTTCTGAGTTTAGCATGATAAAAACCCTGATTTCTTTTGGGGTTTCTGAGACTATTTGTTAGTGTTTGTTTGATTTACTTGTTTATCGTCTCCAGACTCGATTGGTGTTGAAAAACCTAATTTCTTTGGGTTCATTCGAGTTTCTGAGACTATTTTGCTAAATATCTGTCTGATTTACTTGATTATCATCTTTAGACTCGATTGATGTCGAAAACCCTAATTTCTTTTGGGTCTATTCGAGTTTCTAAACTGCTTGTTCAACTTATTTTTTTATCATTTTTTTATAGCTTGAATATTGTTAAAGAAAAACCTATGTCCTTTGAGTTGAAACTGCTCGACTTGATTTTCCTTTGTTTCAGCATCTCTTTTCTTTATGTGATTCCTTTGATTCTGGGTTCCTGCTATCTTTGAAACTCGACTATGCTTTTTAGAAGGGTTTTCTCACTTGACCTTTTGCATGCTTCTGATACTCTATTTTTTTACTACTGGTTCAATGAGACCTAACCTACTTGACTATCATGCTTCGAATATTTGCTACTATTGCATGCTGTCTCTTTTGCCAATAGTTTGGCCTAGCATGTCTATTGTTTGTGTACTCTATTTATATGCTGAGGTCCTTTCTTTGATTGATGCTCAATTTTAGGGGCTGATTTCAAAAACTTCTCCTTTGTGAACTCTAAATTTCACTCGGCTGTTAAAGTAATTGATCCCTTTCCTTATTATTGACTTGTTGAATCTGTTTCCCAAAATAAGTATTTCAGTACTGGGACTCTATTGTGTACTTAATGTTTTACTACTTCTTTTTATGGCAATAACCAGTCTGCCTACAAACTGATTTTCTTTCCTTCTTTTAAGCCTGTTAGCCCCGTTAAACAAGTGATTCCTCAATTAAAGGGGAATCACTTGGTTGATTGATTCTGATTGCTGATTGCTTCCATAATTGCATTGAACTGTATTTACTGCCTTATTTCTCACATGTTTTCAAAACTATAAATACCCACCTTCCCTTCTTCCAAACACACGAACACAAGGCATAAAAACACTTGAGTTCAGACACACACTCCACTAAAATCTCTCTCTTTTCTCTGTTGCTATTTGTATTGCTGCCTTACCTAGCCGACTGAAGGCCAAGGCTAGGCTGTGGGAAACTTGCTTATTTTCTCTGCATTTGCATCTTTACCGGTATGTTCTGATTTATCTTCTGCATCAACAACGACATATTTCTTTACTGTTTCTTTCATCCTTGTTTGTCTCCTATTTGTATTTAGCCAATTTCCATTATTAAGCATGTTGTATCCTACCTTTTCTATTCTGAATTAATGCTTCTGTCAATTACTTATCATGGCTCGTGAATCCTAAATCCCCATCCCCATCCCCAATGTGTTTGGTATCAGTGGTTGGTTTAGGGAATGACAGCATTGAACATTGCTGTGCATGGTCGAAACCTGATACCCCTGGGATCATAACCTACATGTATCCTCTAATTGTTGTGTGTTCTGATTGGTTATAGGCATGCCAGCACCTCCTATTGCTGTGCATGCCCAAACTGATCCCTGCCTAAGTACATAGGCTCCTTGCAATGGATCCCCAACCCCTGATCCCTTCGTGTGAAGTTATTAACTCTGTGTTTTACTAATTACTGTTTCCCTATCACCCTTTACCCTTCTCTTTTATCCCCCTCAGTTTTAAAACTCTATTCCTGCACTTCCACTATCTTCTTAGACTTAAGTTCTGCCCCTCTTGTGTGAGCCTTGCCTTGGGACCCATGAGCTCCCTCTGAACTTGGACACATAAGGGCTGGCCCTTCCACACTGCACTTATCTCTATCTGGTTCTTCGAACCTGGGTGTAAGCACTGCCCGGGGTCCTTTGAGACTCTTAGGGAACTCTGACACGCCCAGGTCTGAGAAAGGCTTTGAAACATGGCATCTTAAGGCAGTTTATTCCATAGCTCAGGGAGGAACCAAGAATCAGGCTTCCTCTGGTTATATTTTTATATATTTTTGATGTAATTCAGTATTTCTGGTTTGTAATAATTTGTAATAAACAGCGGGGACGGCTAGTGAAAAAGGGTTGGGAAATTATGCATGCTCAAGGGTAGAAAACATGCCTATAGGACTGCTTTTAATTCTACATGTTCAAACCATGTCTATAGGATCTTGCATGTTCAACTTTATGTTCAGAGACCATGTCTATAGGACTTACTTTAAATCCGGCATGCGCAACTCCACATCTAGATAACCTGCCTATAGGAATTATCTAAAATTGTACACGTTCGTCATCATTTAGATATCATGTTTTAGGGTCTAATTGGTTATAATCTGGCACCATGTTCATAATGTTAAAATCAGTATAATGTATAGAAATCATGCCTATAGGAATTCTCAAGTAGAAATCCTGCCTGCTTCTATCATTCATTTAGATATCATGCCTATAGGGGTTAAAATCATTCATTTAGACATCATGTCTATAACGGTTTAAAATCAGCAATTAGATACCATGTTTATAAGGGTTTTAAATCAGTAATCCTAGATATCATGTTCATAGGAATAAAAATTAGCATTAGTGGATACCATCACCTGCAGAAACTGAAACTAGTCTAATTTAAAATCCGTCTTCTCCGAACCAGTTTTTAAGTAGCTTAATCTCTTCTTATCAACACGATTTAGCAAGCATGCCTATAGGAGCTTAAACCATTCGTTTTAAGTTTGTTACTACTTTGCCACATTCAGAATCAGCAATAGATACCATGTTCCTAAGAGCTCCCCTAAACACTTAGGCAAGCCTTAGGTAATAACAATAAAACTGAATTCACCTCTGTTAATTAGTAATTGCTATAACCAGCAGGCAGGCCTGATTCGTGTTTCCTAACTGAGTCATGTAATAGACCAAGTCTGCTTCAACAACAATAATCTCCTTTCCTCAAGTATTCTCTAGAGTCAGACCTTACTTGTTGTTTGAGTCATGCTATTTGATTACTTTGTTTGAGGAGGTATATATGAGTCTTCAGTGTTTATATGCTTCCCCTTTAATGTGCAGTCTTATATGTTTTGTATGTCGCCTTAGATTTTTCACCTTTGAAACTTCAAGTCAGCCTAATATCCCTCCCTTTAGGAATAGTAGTCCTAAGTGCCTCCGGGACTGATAGGAATGGGGCGGGTAATAGCATGCAATAGTGGTCGAGATCAATCCGCGCTTTAGCACCTTAAACGGGGTGGGAAAGGGTAGATATGGATATGATGACCGGTGCGCTAATACCACGTGTAGCCCCTCTTTTGAGGAGTGATTACCGGGTATTGCATTGATGTGATCCATATTATAAATAAACCTAGGACCCCCTCCTTCCTTTCCTTTTCTTTAAAGCATTATGACTCCTTGTTTTAAAATCAGCATTTTAATAATTGCTCTTTCAAACTTTGTTTACTTTCAAGCCGTTGTGTATTAAAATTTCCTCTTATTTGAGCCTTATCTGTTTGTATGTCAATTGCACCAAATTCACAAAGAACTATCTGGCCGGGAACCACACTAGTGGATCCTGAGGGGTGCCTAATCCCCTTAGGATAATTTCAAGCCCTTACCCTATCTCTGCTTATCAAGGGAACTTAGAAATAAACCGTGAAGGTGTCCTAATGCACCATAAATCATTAGGTGGCGACTTTTCAAAAATGCAAAACCCAATTCCCAAAAGAAATGAGTTGTCCTATACCCAAAATGTCATTAACCCGATTCTCTTGACGCGAGGAGGGGAAAAAGGGGCCGCGACAACATGGCGACTCCACTGGGGATATTAGGCTTTTACCATTTCAGAGTGTTCTTGTTAATTTGTACCTTCCCTTTATATGCAATTACTTGTTTAAATTCCTTTAAGCGTTTAATTTCTTTTACAAGGCAAAACTGACTTATCTTCTTAGTTTCTTTTCTTTATTACTGCTTCAAATTATAAACCACTATATTTATTGCTTTCTTAACATGCAAATACGTGACAACATGCTTTTTAGATTATTGCATAATCATGCTCAACATCATACTCCACTCGTGCCAAACAAATACCATAGCAACGCTTATAATGAGTGGTTGTGCTCTTCCTATATTATTACCCCCTAAATTCGGAAAGGCATATTTGCGGTAAAACCAGTCGATCAACGGTGTAGTCGACGGTTCCGTGCCTTCCCCCTTGAGTTGTCCGCTCAAGGGTACCAGTCTAAAACCCCATAGAAACCTTATTCTGTTTAAACTGTGTATGCATCATGGTCAAACCTAGCTGGGTCAGTTATGTTGTCCACATAATGATCCTTTAAGATAGCCTTTTCCAAAGTCCACTGGGTTTCTCTAAACCCGAACGGACGTCACCACATTCTGTGCATTTATTTGGAGAACTGTAATGTGTCATGCTAATTGTTAGTATTAAATAGTCGAATCTGGTGGAGGTAAGGGTCTAACCTTCTCTGCCTTGTAGAAATATGAGGCACGAAGTCCCTAGATTCGGTATGGTCACCAACATTCATCCAAGGTCGCTAAGCTGGTGGAAAGATCTTCATTCTAGTGATCAAACTCTCGTCAGAAAATATCTGGGAGATCTACCATCCCTTTTGGAGATCCAACCTAATAACATGATCATAGAAGCTGCCACATTGCCAACGCCAACAAAAGCTGGGATACTTGGAGCGAGGCATAGTAGAACTGGAAAGAAAGTTTCTCAAAAGGATTGGAGATTGTGAAGAGGCTGAAGGAACCGAAGGCGGACACCTAGCCAGGGCCTACCTATTGTTGGGACTTCGCGAGTTGGGAAAGCTGTTTGATGGAGCCAGGGATGCCGAATCTGGGGAAGGTCCTTCTGGGACCAAGTAGATAGGAATTTTTCGCCTTATAAAATGTAATAAGGCCAATGGCCATTAGTGATTTCCATTTCCTGTTTATTTAGTGTCAATTTGGGATTTGTCTATTTCTTATCAATAAAATGAAGCATTTAGCATCCTAAGTTCTCCAAATCAATTTGTTGCTAGGCCTACCTCGGGCACAACGAGGCTCCCAAATTAGGACACGCTTTATATTCCTGCACTATGTGTTTAAATATTGCAGCATTTTTTATGATCCTCACTAACTTGGTTACCTTTTTGTTTTATTTTGTTTTGCTATTCCCCTCCCCAAAGGTTAGTTCGTGCACTCTGGCAACATCATCCTATTCCAAAAGATCCAAGGCCCCTCCACCCACTCCTCATCTAAGTCCTGTTAAGAACAAAAACAAGGGAAAAATGGAAGATTTGAACGTCAGAAAGGAGACCACAACATCAGAGGCCATTGATGGCCATGGTATTTGGGTTCCCAATGAAAATGTGTCACAACTCGAGCAGAAATTGTTGAAGCTTCAAGAAGAGCTTGATCAGGTTCGGAACCTGGCCAACCTATCCTTCTCCCTCAGCACCCCAGACACCATCTTCCCCAATGGCCAAAATCCTACACCTCCAAAAAACCAACCAAATCATCCCACTATTCCAACAAAGAACCAATGCAACACTTGCCACACTCCAAACAACAATCCGTTACTCATCCCCGAACCATAAAACTCCGTAAATGACCACTTCCATACCCACACACCCGGCCACCACAACAATCCCATTTACGCGAAGACCGTGCCACTCTCCACCCAATCTATATCTTGCACCCTTGAGACCGAGGAAAAGGATCTACTCATCAGAAACTTGGCTGAAGAGCTTAAGAAACTAACTAGCCGAATCCAAGGCATCGAAGGAAGTAAAGGTATTGAAGGGTAGAACTATGAAGATCTGCATACAACCAGATGTTGAACTGCCAGAGGGGTACAAACCTCCCAAGTTCGAGATGTTTGACGATACAGGTAATCCGAGGGTCCATCTAAGAACATACTGCGACAAGCTGGTCGGGGTAGGAAAGGACGAAAGGATCCGCATGAAACTATTCATGAGGAGTCTGAAGGGAGATGCACTATCCTGGTACATCAGCCAGGATCCTAAGAAATGGTCAAATTGGGTAGGTATGGCTTCTGATTTCATGGACAGGTTCAGATTTAACACAGAAAATGCGCCGGATGTATTCTATGTTCAGAATCTGAAGAAGAAGCTTACAGAAACATTTCGCGAGTATGCCACTCGCTAGAGGTCGGAAGCTGCTAAGGTCAGACAAGCCTTAGAGGAGGAACAGATGAACAAATTCTTTGTCCGGGCTCAGGACCCACAGTATTATGAACGGCTAATGTTGATTGAAAATCATAAGTTTTCCGACATCATCAAGCTGGGGGAACGAATTGAAGAAGGTATCAAGAGCGGCATGGATACAAACTTCGAGGCCTTACAAGCCACAAATAAGGCCTTGCAGTCTGGTGGTGTGTCTAAGAAGAGAGACGTGGGGGCCGTAATGGTTGCACAAAGGACCAAGTCTCCCCTCAAATACCAAACCTACCCTATACCCCCACTCACATATCAGTCAACTCCAAACTACCAAGCACCCTCCTACCAAGCCCCAGCACCAACTTATCAGTCACCTCCACCTCCCATATATCAGCCTACCTCACCCAGATATTCCCCACCCGCACATGTCTACCAAGCCTACAATGCCCAACCATCTCACTACCAGTCACGCCCCGCACGCCAAAACTTTCCTAGGCCCCGACCTAATTTTGATCGGAGGCCCCCAAAACAATACACAGCCATTGCCGAACCTATTGATCAGCTATATGAGAGACTCAAAACCGCTGGTTATGTCACCCTCATCCCTGCTTCAACCCCTGAGAACCCTTCTCGGTGGGTTAACCTAAACAAATCTTGTGCATACCATTCTGGCATGAAGGGACACACCATCGATGAATGTTGCTCTCTAAAGGACAAGATACAGTCCTTAATTGATAACAAGGTCATTGTAGCGAAGGAAGCCGCTGCGAATGTCCGCAACAACCCCTTACCAGACCACAAAGGTGGGGGTGTTCTCATGATCAAAATAGAGGATGATTGGGATCCCGAGGGATCCATCGGGTTGATCGCGGAAGGCGATGATCCAAAGAAGCCAGCAGTCACTCTCAACCCCATTATAGTCCAGATTCAACCGTCCGAGGTCACTAAGGTAGATGTGTTTATCCCTCTTGAGTTTAAGGCAGCGCCATCAACAAAAACGCCAGCACCATTCGAGGTTACAATCTTACCACCCAAGGAACATGTCCCATTTGAAGTAAAGGTAGCTGCACCAATTCCAGTGGCGATGACCACCATGCTATCATTCCATACAAAAGCTATCCCTTGGGATTATACGGCCGAGGCTAGGAGGAAAGGCAAAGTCAGGTTCGAAGAGACTATTGCAGCACAGGGTATGACAAGGACTGGAAGAGTCTATACTCCGGAGCACTTAGCTAAGTCAAGAAAGCAAGCTTCCAACCGGCCACTCATCATCTAAATAGGTCCAGACGACCTTTGGAAGAAGATACATGCCAAGGAGTATTCGGTCATTGACCAGCTAAACAAAACACCAGCGCAGATATCTATCCTCTCATTGCTACAGAATTCCAAGGCACACAAAAATGCTCTATTGAAGGTGCTGAGTGAAGAATACATACCAAGCAACATCACTGGCGGAGAAATGGCCAATATGGTAGGACAAGTGTTAGAAAGCCATAAAATCACTTTCTATGAGGACGAGTTGCCGCCTGAAGGGTTGGGTCACAACAAAGCATTGCATATCACCGTGCAATGTGAAGACTACTTCATCACTAGGATCTTGATCGATGGGGGTTCCAGCCTTAATATATGTCCATTGATAACGCTCAAGAAGCTGGGTAAAGGACTACACGAAATAAAAGAAGGAGCAATCAATGTGAAAGCTTTTGATGGGTCCCAAAGGTCCACCATCGGTGAAATTAGCCTGTGTCTGCAAATGGGACCAACTTGGTTCGAGGTTGACTTTCAAGTGATAGATGTGTCAGCATCCTACAACCTGCTGTTAGGGCGCCCTTGGATTTATTCTGCAGGGGCCGTGGCTTCGACACTGCATCAGGCCGTGAAATCTGAATGGAATCACTAGGAAGTGATCATTCACGGTCACGGCAACAATCCTATATACAGTCGTCAGACCATTCCGGCAATAGGGGGAAGAAGAAAGTTAGGTGGAGAGAGATACCACCACATCGAGTGAGTCAATGTTGTAGACAAGGATAAATGGTGGGACAATAAGATCGAGAGTATATTGAATTGGAGTGGGTACGAACCTGGCAAGGGGCTCGGCAAAAACTTCCAGGGGATTGCTAAACCCATAAAGCTCAAGAAGCACGGCACTACCTTCGGTCTGGGATACGAGTACACTTAGGAAGAATTTAACAACTGGTCGCCACCATGGCGCGGTCCTTACTATCCGTTGGAACAGCCAATACCACCTTTGGAGCAGACTTTCCAACAAGCTGACATTGTTTATGGGACAGGCGAAGAGGAAGCACTTGCTGCGGTGAAGAATTTGTTCTTAGAAGACAATGACATGGACTGCTGTGTTGTTTTCAAGGAGGAGGGGGAGGAAGGTCCTTCCATACAAGCTGTGAGTAAAGGAGCATACCTCAACAATCGGACCACCAGAGCCCGGCGAGCCTCGGGGTAGCAAGGCTAAACAAGCATCATGCACTGTTTTTATTTTTTTTACTAGATAATTTTTGTTTTTCGCATTTTGGTGTCCGCAATAAGATCTTCAATATACAAAACAGTTATGGAATTTATCAGAGCATTTAGATTTTTCTTATGAATCAACACTTATTATTATTTTTCTCTCATTACTCTACTTATACAGCATTACTATTACTTATCTTAATGAACCAATGACTGCGACGTGCAATGAGACAACGCAACAAACAAACATTGATTCAGAAGATGACATACCAGAGGAGATCGTCAAAGAAGTTGAGAACTTTAAGAACAGACCTAAGTCCAACCTGGACGAGACAGAAATTGTTAACCTGGGAGATGCAGAGAATGTCAAGGAAACACGAATCAACATTCACTTGTCGCCGTCAGAAAAGAAGGAATACACCAAATTTCTAAAGGAATATGAGGACATATTCGCCTAGTTGTATGATGACATGACTGGTCTAAGTACATCTATTGTAGCCCATAAACTGCTAACTGATCCGATATGTCCGCCGATAAAATAGAAGCTCAGGAAGTTCAAGCCTGACATGAGTTTGAAAATCAAGGAAGAGGTCACTAAGCAAAGCTAAAGTTCTCAGTTTAGTTGAGTATCCGACATGGTTAGCCAACATTGTACCAGTACCAAAGAAGGACGGGAAGGTAAGAGTCTGTGTCGACTACCGGGATCTCAACCGGGCCAGTCCGAAAGACGACTTCCCCTTGCCAAATATACACATCCTGATCGATAATTGCGCCAAGCACGAGTTACAATCATTCGTAGATTGCTTCGCCGGTTATCATCAGATCTGGATAGATGAGGAAGATGCTGAGAAAACGTCTTTCATTATGCCGTGGGGAATGTATTGTTACAAAATGATGTCGTTCGGCTTAAAGAATGCAGGGGCCACCTACATGAGGGCCGTGACTACCATTTTTCACGATATGATACACAAAGAAATTGAAGTATATGTGGATTATGTTATCATCAAGTCCAAGAAGTCCATTGATCACATGGAAGATTTGAGGAAGTTCTTCTACAGATTGTGAAGGTACAACCTAAAACTGAATCCCGCGAAGTGTGCATTTGGGGTTCCCTCCGGAAAGTTGCTTGGGTTTATTGTGAGCCGCCGAGGAATAGAATTGGATCCATCAAAGGTCAAGTCCATTCAGGAACTTCCACCGCCAAAGAACAAGAAGGACGTGATGAGTTTCTTGGGAAGACTTAACTATATCAGCCTGTTCATAGCACAATCTACAGTTATCTGTGAGCCAATCTTTAAGATGTTGAAGAAGGACGCCGCTACCAAATGGACCGATGATTGCCTGAAGGCCTTCGACAGAATCAAGGAATACCTGTCAACACCACCAGTCTTGGTCCCGCCCTAGCCAGGTAGACCCCTACTACTCTATATCGCAGTACTAGATGGAGCCTTCGGTTGCGTTTTGGGGCAGCATGATGAAACAGGGAAAAAGGCACATGCCATTTACTATCTCAGCAAAAAATTCACTCCCTACGAAGTCCGGTATTCTCTTTTGGAACGCACCTGCTGTGCCTTGACTTGGGTAGCTCAGAAGCTGAGACATTACTTCTGTGCCTATACCACGTATCTCATATCAAGGATGGATCCTTTAAAGTACATTTTCAGAAGCCCATGCCCACTGGCAAGCTAGCCAAGTGGCAAATCCTGCTGAGTGAATTCGATATTGTGTACGTAACTCAGAAGGCGATCAAAGGACAAGCATTGGCAGATCACCTTGCTGAAAACCCCGTGGACAGAGTATATGAACCGTTCGAAAATATATTTTCCCGATGAAGAGGTAGCATTCGTGGGAGAAGATACTGCGGAATCCTATGATGGTTGGAGAATGTTCTTCGATGGAGCAGCAAACATCAAAGGAGTTGGCATAGGAGCAGTCTTGGTGTCAGAAATCGGTTAGCATTATCCGGTGTCTGCCAAACTCAGATTCCCCTGCACCAACAATATGGCCGAGTATGAAGCCTGCATTTTAGGGCTCAAGATGGCCCTTGACATGAACATTCAAGAGTTACTAGTGATTGGGGATTCATACCTACTCATACATCAGGTGCGAGAAGAATGGTCAACCAGGAACTCCAAGATACTCTCGTATCTGCATCACGTACAGGATTTGAGAAAGAGGTTCACAAAGATGGAATTCCAACAGGTTCCCAGAATCCAGAATGAGTTCGCCGATGCATTAGCCACCCTGTCATCTATGATACAACATCCAGACAAGAATTTTATTGATCCCATTCCGGTGAAAATTCATGATCAGCCAGCTTATTGTGCCCAGGTTGAAGAAGAGGCAGACGAAAAACCTTGGTTTCATGATATCAAGGAATATTTGGCGAAAGGAGAATACCCGGAGCTTTCCAACCATACTCAGAAACGCACACTGCGGAGATTGTCCAACAACTTCTTTCACAGCGGAGGGATCCTGTATAGGAGGACTCCTGATTTGGGACTATTAAGATGTGTCGACGCAAAGGAAGCATCTAAGCTACTAGAGGAAATCCATTCAGGGACCTGTGGTCCACATATGAACAGTTTTGTCTTAGCAAAGAAGATACTCCGAGCTAGTTACTTTTGGATGACTATGGAAACAGACTGCATCCAGTATGTCCGAAAATGCCATCGCTGTCAGATACATGCAGACATGATAAAGGTACCTCCAAGTGAGCTCAACGCAACAAGCTCACCATGGCCGTTCGCCGCCTGGGGAATGGATGTTATTGGACCAATCGAGCCTACCGCTTCCAACGGACACAGATTCATCCTATTGGCAATTGACTACTTTACCAAGTGGGTCAAAGCAGCATCTCACGGAGCAGCGACTAAGAAAGTCGTGGCAGACTTTGTTCGCGACCGTATTGTTTGCCGATTCGGGATTCCAGAATCAATCATTACTGATAATGGCTCCAATCTCAACAACAACTTGATGAAAGCTATGTGTGAAACCTTCAAGATCAGGCACAAGAATTCTACAGCCTACAAGCCTCAGATGAACGGAGCTGTGGAATCCGCCAATAAGAATATCAAGAAAATATTGAGGGACATGATAGAGAAGCACAAACAGTGGCACGAGAAGTTATCATTTGCTCTATTAGGGTATCGCACCACAGTCCGCACCTCAACTGGGGCACCCCCTTATATGCTGGTTTATGGGACAGAAGCTGTCATTCCCGCCGAAGTAGAAATTCCTTCCTTAAGGATCATACAGGAAGCTGAGCTTGACGATGCAGAATGGGCGAAGAGTCGTTACGAGCAGCTAGCTCTTATAGATGGAAAAAGAATGAACGCGGTTTGTCATGGTCAACTTTATCAGAACAGAATGTCCAGAGCCTTCAACAAGAGAGTCAAGCCCAGACAGTTCACGCCAGGGTAGCTGGTATTAAAGAAAATTTTTCCACATCAAGACGAGGCCAAAGGGAAGTTCTCTCCCAACTGGCAGGGTCCATACATGGTTCACCGGGTTTTGACAGGAGGAGCCCTCATACTTGCAGAAATGGATGGAGAAGTTTGGCCAAAGCCGATTAATTCAGACGCAGTCAAGCGTTACTATGTGTAATCTTTATGCTTTCCTCATATGATGTAAATTGAACTACGCCTGACCTGATTCCCGTTTACGAGGGGATACGTAGGCAGCCCTATGGGTTCGGTCACAATTCAATAAAAATTTCATTTTCCCCCAAAATTGGAAACTGGGGCAGAATTTTGAGGAGGACCCTCAAAATTCCGAAGTAATTTCAGTCGATCGCCGCACGAGCAACAATCAGAAATGTCAACCCACCAAACTGGGGCAGAATTTTGAGGAGGACCCTCAAAATTCCGTTAGCAAGAAAGGTTGCAATGACTCAAACCACGTCACAGTCGTCGGTTCATCTAAAAGCTATTTTAATTATACATTTATGTCATACTTTTACAAAATCATGCATGTTTATTATTGAAACTGCTTCGTTTAGCAACGCTACCCCAATGATACAAATGGTATCACCAGATCAAAGCAGAACGAGTCAAGCAAAGCCACCAGGGATACGAACTAACCTTTGCCCCTTTACAAAACTCACGATTTTCCTTTGGATGCAGGCACTAGGATTGCGAAATCATTAAAACATACTGCACGCTCATGGAACAAACATTGTTCAAGAATACGACTCTCTTAACTGTTATACTTGCCAACATTTGCTATCCGCACACCAGTGATGTCCCGTATGTCACAATGCTCCCAGTAATCACAACGCCGTAATCTGCTATCAGCTAAGAAAACTCTACTGTCATTTGATATTTTATTTCCTGCATAAGGCCACTATTCTGCCTTCCGAGGTTAAACTCTACCTCCATCTGCATCTGCATTGCATAAGGCTACCATTCTGCCTTCCAACTTGCATAAGGCTACTGTTCTGCCTTCCGAGGTTAAACTCTACCTCCATCTGCATCTGCATTGCATAAGGCTACCATTCTGCCTTCCAACTTGCATAAGGCTACTATTCTGCCTTCCGAGGTTAAACTCTACCTCCATCTGCATCTGCTTTGCATAAGGCTACCATTTTGTCTTCCAACTTGCATAAGGCTACTATTCTGCCTTCCGAGACTAAACGCTGTCTCCATCTACATTTGCATGGCTGAATGATCGCCACATATTACATCTGCACGGCTGAAAGATCGCCACATACTACATTTGCATGGCTAAAAAGATCGCCACATACTACATCTGCACGGCTGAAAGATCGCCACATACTGCATTTGCATGGCTGAAAGATCGCCATATTGAATGGCTAAAAGATCACCACATTGCACGGCTGAAAGATTGCCACATTGCACGGCTGAAAGATCACCACATTGCATGGCTGAAAGATCGCCACATTGCACGGATGAAAGATCACCACATTGCACGGCTGAAAGATCGCCACATGCTATTGCATTTCATGGGCTGAAAGATCGCCAAATTATCCAAAGGCATCATCGTTCGGAGGCACCATCCTCATAGCTCGAGAACACCATGTCATGGCCTGAGGATCCCTTTCAATCTTTTGCATATCATTATTCAAAGGCATCATGGTTCGGAGGCATCATTTTCATAGCCCGAAAGCATCATTTCATGGCCTGCGAATCCTTTATTATACGCTTCATGGCCCAGGACATCATGGTCTAAAGACGTCATCATAACCGTCCGAAGACAACATTCATGGTCCGATGGGAATTTGTATCATGTCTAAATTTACGCACAGTATATGTTTGTATTACTTATTTGCAGGTAAACCGGCAAGCAACAGCCGTCCCGGCAGGAGCGTTTCCGCTCCCATGCCCGCAGCCACATCAAGCCCGACCACTCTTGTAAGCTTTTCACTCACCCTGATCGAAACGTTGCGCCCGTCCTTGGAAAGTACCTGTCGGCATGCTCCGCCGATGGATCCCGAACTACATATGGCCTGATTCCTGTAAGACCAGGGATATGTAGGCATCTCGGAAGCCCGAGCGCGGCCTATCTTCTTTAAACCGTTTCGTTCGGTCAAAATTTGGCCATCATATCTTTACCCGACAACTCTTTCATCCTTCCCGGGTAAAGAGGGGCAGTTGTTGATATCCAATTTTTCCCTATGTATATTTTAATATGCAAATTACCTTCCAAATAGCATATGTATGCATATATAAGCATATCCGAAGTGTTTCCTTATTTTTCCCTAATTTTAAAGGATTTTAAGTCAATTTATTCCCCTATTTTATCCATAAAAAAATCCAATAACTGCTTCTAAAATTATTATTTTGGTAATTCCTTTGTTGAAAGTTTATATTTATGCTAAGATATAGCTAAGGTAATTCTTGCATATTTTTACAAAATTATTTAGTATTTTTTAAGGCTAAAATTGTATTATTGTAATATTAGCCCCTTTTTAGATTTAATTGTGTTTTATATTCATAAAATTAGGTCTGGTACTTTTAAATAATTAATCATGTACTATAAATCATTTTAGTACCATTAATTTGTTTCCAGAAATTATTTTATTATTTTTATATATCAAATAGGAAAATTGGCTATTTAAATGTTAGCCCCATCATATGTCGATTATAGCCTAAATTGGATCCCAATTTGAATCCCAATCCCTTGGCCCAATTCCTACTCATACCCGACCCCAACCCAATTAAACTGACCCATACCCGGATCCCTACTTACCTGCTTTAATCCCAGCCGTTGATCATTCAGATCAACGGCCCATAACCTTCCTTACCTAAATTAATTCTAAACTACCCCCTAAACCCTACCATTTCCCACCATACGCCGCCTCTGAATTCCCCTCCTCTCTCCAACCCTCTCTACAATAGCATCGAACCCTAGCCGCCGCCACTTCAATCTACCTAATCCATGGCTCCCCAGGATCATCTAAGACCTGTATCAGCCTCTCATGGCTTCTATGTGCTTGTTGCTGTGGTCTCATGACTAGATTCTAAAGAGGCTTGGTCCAGTCTTTGTTCGATGACTGTTCTCCGGTCGTCTCTGACCCTTCTCCGGCCAGCCATGGCCACTCGAGTCAGACCTTTGACTCTCCTATTTAGATCGATGGTTTTCAAGGCCTTTCTCGTCACTTGGGGTTCTTCTGAAACCCAAATCTCTAAGAACTCTTCGACTCCTTTCAGGTTCACTTTAGATCCACGCTTGCTATGGGTTTTTAAATGCCTTCTCGAGCTTTCTTTAATTTTTGCTTTCAAAAAAGACTCTTTATCTTTTTCCGATTAAGGTTTTCTTTCAAGTCCTTCTTTCCAAAATCTTTTTCTGAGTTTAGCATGATAAAAAACCCTGATTTCTTTTGGGGTCTTCTGAGACTATTTGTTAGTGTTTGTTTGATTTACTTGTTTATCGTCTCCAGACTCGGTTTGTGTTGAAAAACCTAATTTCTTTGGGTTCATTCGAGTTTCTAAGACTATTTTGCTAAATATCTGTCTGATTTACTTGATTGTCATCTTTAGACTCGATTGATGTCGAAAACCCTAATTTCTTTTGGGTCTATTCGAGTTTCTAAACTGCTTGTTCAACTTATTTGTTTATCATTTTTATAGCTTGAATGTTGTTAAAGAAAAACCTATGTCCTTTGAGTTGAAACTGCTCGACTTGATTTTCCTTTGTTTCAGCATCTCATTCTTTGTGTGATTCCTTTGATTCTGGGTTCCTGCTATCTTTGAAACTCGACTATGCTTTTTAGAAATGTTTTCTCACTTGACCTTTTACATGCTTCGGATACTCTATTTTTTTTACTACTGGTTCAATGAGACCTGACCTACTTGACTATCATGCTTCGAATATTTGCTACTATTGCATGCTGTCTCTTTTGCCAATAGTTTGGCCTAGCATGTCTATTGTTTGTGTACTCTATTTATATGCTGAGGCCCCTTCTTTGATTGATGCTCAATTTTAGGGGCTGATTTTCAAAAACTTCTCCTTTGTGAACTCTGAATTTCACTCGGCTGTTAAAGTAATTGATCCCTTTCCTTATTATTGCCTTGTTGAATCTGTTTCCCAAAATAAGTATTTCAGTACTGGGACTCTATTGTGTACTTAATGTTTTACTACTTCTTTTTATGGTAATAACCAGTCTGCCTACAAACTGATTTTCTTTCCTTCTTTTAAACCTGTTAGCCCCGTTAAACAAGTGATTTCTCAATTAAAGGGGAATCACTTGGTTGATTGATTCTGATTGCTGATTGCTTCCATAATTGCATTGAACTTTATTTACTGCCTTATTTCTTACATGTTTTCAAAACTATAAATACCCAACTTCCCTTCTTCCAAACACATGAACACAAGGCATAAAAATACTTGAGTTCAGACACACACTCCACTAAAATCTCTCTCTTTTCTCTGTTGCTATTTGTATTGCTGCCTTACCTAGCCGGCTGAAGGCCAAGGCTAGGCTGTGGGAAACTTGCTTATTTTCTCTACATTTGCATCTTTACTGGTATGTTCTGATTAATCTTCCGCATCAATAACGACATGTTTCTTTACCGTTTCTTTCATCCTTGTTTGTCTCCTGTTTGTATTTAGCCAATTTTCATTATTAAGCATGCTGTAGCCTGCCTTTTCTGTTGTGAATTAATGCTTCTATCAATTACTTATCATGGCTCGTGAATCCTAGATCCCCATGCCCAATGTGTTTGTTATTTGTGGTTGGTTTGGGGTATGACATCATTGAACATTGCTGTGCATGGCCCAAACCTGATCCCCCTGGGATCATAACCTACATGTATCCTCTAATTGTTGTGTGTTCTGATTGGTTATAGGCATGCCAGCACCTCCTATTGTTGTGCATGCCCAAACTGATCACTGCCTAAGTACATAGGCTTCTTGCAATGGATTCCCAACCCCTGATCCCTTCGTATGAAGTTATTAACTCTGTGTTTTACTAATTACTGTTTCCCTATCTCCCTTTACCCTTATCTTTTATCCCCTCAGTTACAAAACTCTATTCCTGCACTTCCACTATCTTCTTAGACTTAAGTTCTGCCCCTCTTGTGTGAGCCTTGCCTTGGGACCCATGAGCTCCCTCTGAACTTGGACACATAAGGGCTGGCCCTTCCACACTGCACTTATCTCTATCTGGTTCTTCGAACTTGGGTGTAAGCACTGCCCGGGGTCCTTTGAGACTCTTAGGGAACTCTGACACGCCCAGGTCTGAGAAAGGCTTTGAAACATGGCATCTTAAGGCAGTTTATTCCATAGCTCAGGGAGGAACCAAGAATCAGGCTTCCTCTGGTTATATTTTTATATATTTTTGATGTAATTCAGTATTTCTAGTTTGTAATAATTTGTAATAAACAGTGGGGACGGCTAGTGAAAAAGGGTTGGGAAATTATGCATGCTCAAGGGTAGAAAACATGCCTATAGGACTGCTTTTAATTCTACATGTTCAAACCATGTCTATAGGATCTTGCATGTTCAACTTTATGTTCAGAGACCATGTCAATAGGACTTACTTTAAATCCGGCATGCGCAACTCCACATCCAGATAACCTGCCTATAGGAATTATCTAAAATTCTGCACGTTCGTCATCATTTAGATATCATATTTTAGGGTCTAATTGGTTATAATCTGGTACCATGTTCATAATGTTAAAATCAGTATAATGTATAGAAAGCATGCCTATAGGAATTCCCAAGTAGAAATCCTGCCTGTTTCCATCATTCATTTAGATATCATGCCTATAGGGGTTAGAATCATTCATTTAGACNCTTAAGGATCATACAGGAAGCTGAGCTCGACGATGCAGAATGGGTGAAGAGTCGTTACAAGCAGCTAGCTCTTATAGATGGAAAAAGAATGAACGTAGTTTGTCATGGTCAACTTTATCAGAACAGAATGTCCAGAGCCTTCAACAAGAGAGTCAAGCCCAGACAGTTCACGCCAGGGCAGCTGGTATTAAAGAAAATTTTTCCATATCAAGACGAGGCCAAAGGGAAGTTCTCTCCCAACTGGCAGGGTTCGTACATGGTTCGCCGGGTTTTGACAGAAGGAGCCCTCATACTTGCAAAAATGGACGGAGAGATCTGGCCAAAGCCGATTAATTCAGATGCAGTCAAGCGTTACTATGTGTAATCTCTATGCTTTCCTTATATGATGTAAATTGAACTACGCCCGACCTGATTCCCATTTAAGAGGGGATACGTAGGCAGCCTTATGGGTTCGGTCACAATTAAATAAAATTTTTATTTCCCCCCAAAATTCGAAACTGGGGCAGAAATTTGAGGAGGACCCTCAAAATTCTGAAGTAATCTCAGCCGATCGTCGCACGAGCAGCAGTCAGAAATGTCAACCCATCAAACCGAGGCAGAATTTTGAGGAGGACCCTCAAAATTCCGTGGCAAGAGAGGTTGCAGTGTCTTAACCACGTCACAGTTGTCGGTTCATCTAAAAAATGCTTTTATACATTCATGTTATACTCTTACAAAATCATGCATGATTATTATCAAAACTGCGTTGTTTAGCAATGCTACCCCAACGATACAGACGGTATCGTCAGATCAAAGCCGAACAAGTCAAGCAAAGCCAGCGGGAATACGAACTAACCTTTTCCCCTTTACAGAACTCACGATTTTTCTTTGGATGCAGGCACAAAGATCACAAAATCATTGAACGCACTGTCCGCCCGTACAACAAACGTCGTTCAAAGATACTATTCTCCAAACCATTACACTTACCAACATCTGCCATCAGCATACGCCCATAATGTTCCATACGTCACAATGCTCCCAATAATCACCACGCCGCAACCTGCTACCAGCTAAGAAACTCTACTGCCATTTGCTATTTTATTTCTTACATAAGGCTACTATTCTGCCTTCCGAGGTTAAGCTCTACCTCTATATGCATTTGCATTGCATAAGGCTACTATTCTGCCTTCTGAGGTTAAGCTCTACCTCCATCTGCATTTGCATTGCATAAGGCTACTATTCTGCCTTCCAACTTGCATAAGGCTACCATTCTGCCTTTCGAGGTTAAGCTCTACCTCTATCTGCATTTGCATCGCATAAGGCTACCATTCTGCCTTCCGACACTAAACATTGTCTCTATCCACATTGCACGACTGAAAGATCGCCACATTGCACGGCTGAAAGATCGCCAAATTGCACGGATGAAAGATCGCCACATTGCACGACTGAAATATGGCCACATTGCACGGCTGAAGGATCGCCACATTGCACGGCTGAAAGATTGCCACATTGCACGGCTAAAAGATCGCCATATTGCACGGCTGAAAGATCGCCACATTGCACGGCTGAAAGATCGCCACATTGCACGGCTGAAAGATCGCCACATTGCACGACTGAAAGATCGCCACATTGCACGGCTGAAAGATCACCACATTGCACGGTTAAAAGATCGCCAATTGCACGGCTGAAAGATCGCCACGTTGTACAGCTGAAAGATCACCACATTGCACGGCTGAAAGATCGCCACATTGCACGGCCAAAAGATCGCCACATGCTATTGCATTTCATGGGCTGAAAGATTGCCAAATTATCCAAAGGCGTCATCGTTCGGAGGCACCATCCTCATAGCCCAAGAACACCATGTCATGGCCTGAGGATCCCTTTCAATCTTTTGCATATCATTATTCAAAGGCATCATAGTATGGAGGCATAATTTTCATAGCCTGAGAGCATCATTTCATGGCCTGCGAATCCTTTATTATACTCTATTTTTTTACTACTGGTTCAATGAGACCTGACCTACTTGACTATCATGCTTCGAATATTTGATATTATTGCTTGCTGTTTCTTTTGCCAATAGTTTGGCCTAGCATGTCTATTGTTTGTGTACTCTATTTATATGCTGAGGCCCCTTCTTTGATTGATGCTCAATTTTAGGGGCTGATTTTCAAAAACTTCTCCTTTGTGAACTCTAAATTTCACTCGGCTATTAAAGTAATTGATCCCTTTCCTTATTATTGCCTTGTTGAATCTGTTTCCCAAAATAAGTATTTCAGTACTGGGACTCTATTGTGTACTTAATGTTTTACTACTTCTTTTTATGGTAATAACCAGTCTGCCTACAAACTGATTTTCTTTCCTTCTTTTAAACCTGTTAGCCCCGTTAAACAAGTGATTCCTCAATTAAAGGGGAATCACTTGGTTGATTGATTCTGATTGCTGATTGCTTCCATAATTGCGTTGAACTTTATTTACTGCCTTATTTCTAACATGTTTTCAAAACTATAAATACCCACCTTCCCTTCTTCCAGACACACGAACACAAGGCATAAAACACTTTAGTTCAGACATACACTCCACTAAAATCTCTCTCTTTTCTCTGTTGCTATTTGTATTGCTGCCTTACCTAGCCGGCTGAAGGCCAAGGCTAGGCTGTGGGAAACTTGCTTATTTTCTCTGCGTTTGCATCTTTACTGGTATGTTCTGATTAATCTTCTACATCAACAACGACATGTTTCTTTTCTGTTTCTTTCATCCTTGTTTGTCTCCTATTTTTATTTTGCCAATTTCCATTATTAAGCATGTTGTAGCTTGCCTTTTCTGTTCTAAATTAATGCTTCTGTCATTTACTTATCATGGCTTGTGAATCCTAGATCCCCATCCCCAATGTGTTTGGTATCTGTGGTTGGTTTGGGGTATGACAGCATTGAACATTGCTGTGCATGGCCCAAACCTGATCCCCCTGGGATCATAACCTACATGTATCCTCTAATTGTTGTGTGTTCTGATTGGTTATAGGCATGCCAGCACCTCCTATTACTGTGCATGCCAAAACTGATCCCTTCCTAAGTACATAGGCTCCTTGCAATGGATTCCCAACCCCTGATCCCTTCATATGAAGTTATTAACTCTGTGTTTTACTAATTACTATTTCCCTATCACCCTTTACCCTTCTCTTTTATCCCCTCAGTTTTAAAACTCTATTCCTGCACTTCCACTATGTTCTTAGACTTAAGTTCTGCCCCTCTTGTGTGAGCCTTGCCTTGGGACCCATGAGCTCCCTCTTAACTTGGACAAATAAGGGCTGGCCCTTCCACACTTCACTTATCTCTATCTGGTTCTTCGAACCTGGGTGTAAGCACTGCCCGGGGTCCTTTGAGACTCTTAGGGAACTCTGACATGCCCAGGTTTGGGAAAGGCTTTGAAACATGGCATCTTAAGGCAGTTTATCCCATAGCTCAGGGAGGAACCAAGAATCAGGCTTCCTCTGGTTATATTTTTATATAGTTTTGATGTAATTCAGTATTTCTGGTTTGTAATAATTTGTAATAAACAGCGGGGACGGGTAGTGAAAACGGGTTGGGAAATTATACATGCTCAAGGGTAGAAAACATGCCTATAGGACTGCTTTTAATTCTACATGTTCAAACCATGTCTATAGGATCTTGCATGTTCAACTTTATGTTCAGAGAGCATGTCTATAGGACTTACATTAAATCTGGCATGCGCAACTCCACATCTAGATAACCTGCCTATAGGAAAAATCTAAAATTCTGCACGTTCGTCATCATTTAGATATCATGTTTTAGGGTCTAATTGGTTATAATCTGGCACCATGTTCATAATGTTAAAATCAGTATAATGTATAGAAAGCATGCCTATAGGAATTCCCAAGTAGAAATCTTGCATGTTTCCATCATTCATTTAGATATCATGCCTATAGGGGTTAGAATCATTCATTTAGACATCATGTCTATAACGGTTTAAAATCAGCAATCAGATACCATGTCCATAAGGGTTTAAAATCAGTAATCCTAGATATCATGTTCATAGGAATAAAAATCAGCAGTAGTGGATACCATCACCTGCAGAAACTGAAACTAGTCTAATTTAAAATTCGTCTTCTCCGAACCAGTTTTTAAGTAGCTTAATCTCTTCTTATCAACACGATTTAGCAAGCATGCCTATAGGAGCTTAAAACATTCGTTTTACGTTTGTTACTACTTGGCCACATTTAAAATCAGCAATAGATACCATGTTCCTAAGAGCTCCCCTAAACACATAGGCAAGCCTTAGTTAATAACAATAAAACTGAATTCGCCTCTGTTAATTAGTAATTTCTATAACCAGCAGGCAGGCCTGATTCGTGTTTCCTAACTGAGTCATGTAATAGACCACGTCTGCTTCAACAACAAGAATCTCCTTTCCTCAAGTATTCTCTAGATTCAGACCTTACTTGTTGTTTGAGTCATGCTATTTGATTACTTTGTTTGAGGAAGTATATATGAGCCTTCAGTGCTTATGTGCTTCCCCTTTAATGTGCAGTCTTATAGTTTTTGTATGTCGCCTTAGATTTTTCACCTTTGAAACTCCAAGTTAGCCTAATATCCCTCCCTTTAGGAATAGTAGTCCTAAGTGCCTCCGGGACTAATAGGAATGGGGCGGGTAATAGCATGCAATAGTGGTCGAGACCAATCCGCGCTTTAGTACCTTAAACGGGGTGGGAAAGGGTAGATATGGATATGATGACCGGTGCGCTAATACCACGTGTAGCCCCTCTTTTGAGGAGTGATTACCGGGTATTGCATTGATGTAATCCATATTATAAATAAACCTAGGACCCCCTCCTTCCTTTCCTTTTCTTTAAAGCATTATGACTCCTTGTTTAAAAATCATCCTTTTAATAATTGCTCTTTCAAACTTTTTTTACTTTCAAGCCACTGTGTATTAAAATCCCCTCTTATTTGAGCCTTATCTGTTTATATGTTAATTGCACCAAATTCACAAAGAACTGTTTGGCCGGGAACCATACTAGTGGATCCTGAGGGATGCCTAACACCTTCCCCTTAGGATAATTTCAAGCCCTTACCCTATCTCTGGTTATCAAGCAAACTTAGAAATAAACCTTGAAGGTGTCCTAATGCACCATAAATCATTAGGTGGCGACTCTTCAAAAATGCAAAACCCAATTCCCAAAAGGAATGAGTTGTCCTATACCCAAAATGTCATTAACCCGATTCTCCCGATGCGAGAAGGGAAAAAAGGGGCGCGACAGACACCATAGCTATGTATAGGTACAACACATTATTTCCCATTGCTGCACGTAACCCGATCCTATTACCAAAACATCTATTTCGGCTAGCAACCCGATCCCAATATCATTTCATTACCATTGTTGTGGTGCGCAACTAATTCTCAATATTATTTCATTAATATTAACAACTCATTACAACAAATTTGGAAATCCCAACATAAAAGAGGAACTAAAGCTTATAAATCACCTAGGAAATACGAGTACAACATAGAACAAACAAATTCATAAAGTATCCTCACATCGTAAGACAACTCGAACCTCGATAAGCCATTAACGCAAGAACATCCAAAGGCTCACACAACCGAATATAACATTAAAAAAAAAAAAGTGGAACAAGTAACAAGTAAAGGCAATAGAGGCATGTAAAGATATGAAACAATAAAGACGTTCATTTAACATATGTGAGAGAATATGGCAGGTAAAAGCAGATAATATTCAAGGAAGTAATGAATGGAATCATGTCATAATTAATGGCAGGTAACAAGTACAGGCTTAAATAGAAAGTAAAAACATGTAGCAATTAAAGCATGTTTCAAGGTGTAACATGGAATGAATTATGGCATGATGATAATAGCCCACCCCCCATGCTTGAACCCATGATAGAACATACACTCGTTATCTTGCATATATGTTGTCCCCACACATAAATCACGTAGCAAATAGAACAATCAAGGTTTAATACCCTCAAGTAAAGGTTAACAACAACACTTACCTTTTTCCGGAACACAATAAATAATCAACCACGACTTTTCCTTTCTAACAAGCCTCCAAACCAATCGAATCTAGCCAAATAACGTTCAAATAAATTCTAACGATCCGATCAGTTATTTTGAGCTCTAGCATGTTGTTCGGCGGTTTGGGGTAGCTTCACTATATGTATTATGACTTACATATGCAGTTGGTTTTGGTGTTCGAGAAGATCAGAGTTGATTTAGAAGAATAATTCTCAATTCAGAAGCTTTAAGTTGGAAAAATTGAAAAAATTGACCAGGGTTTGACTTTTGAGTAAACGGCCTCGAAATCAAATTTGAAGGTTCCTATATTCGTAAGATGATTTCTGACATGGACGTATGTTCGGGTTCAGTATGGTCCTGGAGTGATTCAGAGCTTATTATTGATTGCATTTTAAATTTTTTTGTTACACCCCATATGTGAATTTGGAGGATCTATGTGGTTTACGCAACCAATCAGATGGCGACGCGTTACCGTGCAGAGGAGGCAACTGCGTGCGACCAGATTCTGCCAATTGTCTCATCGAGCATGATAGCCAAAGCGGGGTGATCCATTTTGCATGTGGACCCGACGGAGATTCCTATGATTGGTGCATGTATAGAAAGGCAGTAAGGCTCACTCTCTTTTAGTTTTCCCAGGAGTATCACTCACTATAATTCATCAAAAATGTTCTCACACCTCCATTGAAGTTCCAAAATAGCTTAAATTGAATCAGAAGACGGTTTTGTCGATTTAGCTTAAAACACTAAGAATCGATGGTCGTAGCATCTGTTACCCGGTGGTGTTAGTTGTGAGGATCTGTTAGAGGCAAAGTAAACCATCGTAAAAGCATAGTTATTTCTTCTTCAAGATATGTACGACAACTTTCTTTCTTGGCATGACTTGGTATGAACGCCTCTCTCTTTCTCCTTCCAGGATTTCTGCGTTATGAGATTGATTTGCCTTAATATCTTCTATTTCTCAATAATGTTGTTTTTGTTCTTGTACATTGTTCATTCTGGTGGTATTCCTTCAATTTGAGATATTTAACAGATAATTCCCTGAGTTCGAAAAATCTGATTCATTTTAAGTTGGACCTTGTATTTCTTGAAATAGACTATGTATTGCACTTATATATATATATATATGGGACCATTGATCAGTTGGGTACGATGAAGCAAGATATGACATATTACCGAGCCCTTGGGTGGCCGGGTATGATGATGTGTGATGTGAGGTTACTGATGACATCCAAATCACTACTAAAAAGTAAATGGACACGGTCGCATGCAATATAATTTACCCAACTATGAGTCATGGTTGAATCCTACAGAGAATAATATGTAGGCGATTAGGCGTGTAAGAATTTATCACTTATTATGCAATTTCAAACACTTAGAAAGATTTTGAGAAAATATTTATAACTAATTGCGAAAATATAAACTAAACTAGAAAGCAAGTAAAATGATCAATTGAATTTGGTTGTGATTCGTAGATTTGATATTGTCTGATGTGATTTTAGGCCTCGAGTAGGGTTGTTTTGTATTTTGGAACTTGATGGTATGTTCGGACGGGGTCTCGGGGGCCCCGAGTGTGATTCAGATTGAAATCGGGTTCATCTGGACTTCGGTTGTTTGCTGAAGAACTGGTGAGTCTGGTCCAATCGCACTTGCGCATTTTGGGGTCGTAGGTGTGGCACCGCAGAAGCAACCTTGAGCCGTAGGCGCGAGGAGAAGGAAGATTGAGCTGGTATCGCAGGTGCGGACCAGATTGATCCAGAAGCGATTGTTTGTCCGCAGATGCAGAATTACTAGGCCGAAAATGGGCTGAATTGAGGGTTAGAGTTATTTTGATCTTTTGAGTTAGAGAGCTCGGTTTTGGGCGATTTTAGAAGGGATATTCAAGGAGTTGATCAGGGTAAGTGTCTTTGAAACGGAATTGATTATTATCTGTGAATTCATCATTGTTTTTGTGATTTAAGTAGTGCTTTGAGTTGGAAAGAAGTGGGGAATTTTGTGAAAACTACCTAAACTATAAATTGAGGATTTGAAGATCGATTTGAGGTTGAAATTGGATACTTTTAGTATGGTTGGACTCGTTATTGAATGGGTGTTCGTATTTTGTAAGTTTGGTCGAGTTCCGAGACGCTAGTCTAGGGTTGATTTTTTGAGTTGACTTTTTTATTTTCTTTAAAGATTGTAACTTTATTACCCGGAATAGTTTCCTATGATTTGTATTTATGGTATAAAGTGATTTTGGCTTCGAGCCGTCCATAGTTGTTTATTCGTAGAAAAGGCTTACTTGTGGATTGAGTTAGCTTTTTTGAGGCAAGTATCTTGCCTAACTTTGTGTGGGAGAACTACCCCTCAGGATTTGGGTTGGTTGTGCTATTTGTGATATGTGATATCCGTGTAAGCAAGGTGACGAGTGGGTACACGGGCTATATGTTGTATTTGACCAGTTTACGCTAGTTAAACTCATTTTGTGCCTTTAATTGTTAACACTTGTTCCACCTGTTACTTGTTATTTGCTCTTATACATTTTAATTGAAGTTATTGTCATTATTATTGTGACGACCCGACCCGTCGTCTCATGAGTTACCGCTCCGTTTCCCCCATTTTCTGCTTCCTTATGCTTCATTATCAGTGTCTTGTGTGATCGAGTTGGTTTGGAGTGGTGTTAGTAGAAAATGAGACACTTAGTCTCCTTTAAGAAGGCTTGAGTTGGAAAAGTCAACCGGATGTTGACTTATGAGTTAGAGGGCTCGGATGTGAATTCCGATGGTTCGGTTAGCTTCGGGAGGTAATTTGTGGCTTAGGAGTGTGATTGGATGTGGTTTTGGAGGTCCGGTGTAGAATTAGGCTTGAATTGGCGAAATTAGTATTTTGGCGAATTCCGGTTGATAGGTGAGATTTTGATCCGAGAGTCGGAATGGAATTCCGAGAGTTGCTGTGGGTTCGGTATGTGATTTGGGATGTGTGTGTAAAATTTCAGGTCATTCGGAGGTGATTTGGTTGGGTTTTTGATCAAATGCGTGTTTCGAAAGTTTTAGAAGAACTTAGGCTTGAATTCGATGTAATTTGATGGTTTTGGTGTTGTTTGAGGCTTTTTGATGATTGGAACAAGTTCGAATGATGTTTTAGGATGCGTTGGTGCTTTTGGTTGAGGTCCCGGGGGCCTCGGGGTGATTTCGGATGGCTAAGCGGGAAGTTTTGGACTTTGAGAAAATGCAGAAATTGCAGCAGCTGTGCAGGGATAAATTGGTCTTCGCGATCGCGAGCCTGGGGCCGCGATCGCATAGAAGGTTTTTGGCAGGTGGGGTGTTTCCTCTTCGCGTTCGCATTAGAGATTCCGCGATCGCGGAAGGTGAGTTCTGAAGCATCGCGATCGCGGTGCGTTGGTCGCGTTCGCATAGTATGTTTTGAGGTCGTGGGAAATTTGTTGTTCGCGATCGCGAGCCTGGGGCCGCGATCGCATAGAAGGAAATTATAGCTGGCTGAAGGGTTTTTAAAATATTTCATCCGCGAGCCTAGGTCATTTTTCCACCATTGTTGAGTATTTTGAGAGCTCTTTGGGAGAAATTGAAGAGGGATTCGAAGAGGATTGATTGGAGGTAAGTTCTATGAGCCAAACACGTGATTATATTGTGAAATTAACCTAGAAATTCATGGAAATTTAACTAAAAATGGAAGAACTAGGGCTTGGGTTTTGAGATTTTTAAATTGGAATTTGAAGGGCCATTTGAGGTCGGATTTGAGAGTTTTTGGTATGTATGGACTCGTGGCGGATAAGGAACCCGTTGATGTGAAAATTTCTGAGTTTCGAGAAGTGGGCCCGGGGCTCGGGTTTTGCTAATTTCGAGATTTTTGATATTTTTCGATTGTTTTCGATTGGGTTTTGTTCCTTTAGCATATTGTGACGTATTCGCTCTGGTTTTGGTCAGATTCGACGCGCGAGGAGGCCGATTTGAGAGGCAAGGGCATAGCGAGCTAGAGTTTTGGCCGGTTTGAGGTGAGTAATGAATGTAAATGATGTCCTGAGGGTTTGAAACCCCGGATTTGCACATCGTAGTGCTATATTGAGGTGAGACACGCGCTTGATGATGAGCGCGGGGTCGTTTACTATTGGGGATTGGGACTTGGTCCGTCCCGAGTGATATTTTTACCGCGTAATTGATTGAAGCATATTTGATATCATCATTTTTTTTGACTAATTGTCATATTTGGGCTTCGTGTCAACTATTTGAACCCTTCGGGGATTGCTATCACTGTTTTCTCACTATTTTGACATATTACTTGAACTCAGTCCTATTGTTTCATACTGTTTTACAAACTCAACCACTTTTACTCAGATTTGAAACTTAAATGATATTTCTAATGATGTTTTGGGCTGAGAACTACTATTTTATTATGGCCCGAGGGGCTTATGTGATTTCTGGACTGAGTATGGATCGGGCTGCGCGCCGCAGCAGTATTATATTGATATTGATATCAGGTCGAGGGCCTAGCTGATGCCACGAGATGGCTTGATATTGCGCTTGGGCCGTAAGGGGCCCCTCCCGGAGTCTGCACACCCCCTGTGAGCGCCGTTGATGATAAATAATGGATCGGGCTGCACGCCGCAGCGGGTACTAGAGAGTATTGTACTATGTGCTGCATTCCTTTATTTGGCTATCATTTATTTGCTTATCTGTTGTAGTATTTCCATGTTTCTACTTCACTGGTTAATTGATTTCATACTACTTGGTTTAAACTGCTATATTATAGGTTACAATGTGTTTATCTAGGATTTCTTATTCTCAGCCTTTATTTATGTTTATTACTCACTGGGTCGGAGTACTCACATTACTCCGTGCACCTTGCCTGCACATCCAGGTGCACCTGAGGCTGAGTGAGGATTCTCTATTGAGCAGCGCATATCTGGGAGCATCAAGGTAGCTGCATGGCGTCCGCAACCATGATCTCTCCCTTCTATCCTTTGTATTTATTTCGTATTTCCCAGAGTGACATGTATTAGATTGATAAACCTGTATTAGAGGCTCAGACTTGTGACACCGGATCTTTTGGGCTATGTAGTAGTATTGTTATTTGATATTCCGCACATTTAACTCTTAATTCAGACTTCTAATATGTTGATTTGGTGATTTAATTGTGTTACCTAATAAGGAACTGTATAGTGAATTGGGTTAAGGTTGTTAATTGGTCGGGCTTGCCTAGCAGTGTGTTGGGCGCCATCACGACCGGGGTTGGGGTCGTGACAAGTTGGTATCAAAGCTTAGGTTACTAGGTCTCACGAGTCATGAGCCGGTTTAGTAGAGTCTCGCGGATCGTTACGGAGACGTCTGTATTTATCCTCGAGAGGCTGCAGAACCTTTAGGAAAACTTCGTATCCTTGAAATTCTTGTCGTGCGACTTTGTTGACCCGAGAGCTAAACTTCCATTATTCTATTCTCTCACAGAAGTGAGGACACGAGGAGGTGGACCACCAGTACCACCCACTGAGGCCACAAGAGGCCGTGGACGCGGGCGTGGTCGTGGCAGAGGTAGAGCAGCGAGGGTAGCATCTGTTGATCCACCAGCTGCCCCAGCTCCGGATCAGGCTCCAGCAGCACCAGTTCAGGCACCAGCTATGCCCATCGTGATTCCGGGTCTTCAGGAGACCTTGGCACAGATCTTGACAGTATGTACTGGCCTGGCTCAAGCAGTTTCAGCCACCACAGCAGCAGCTACTTCGCAGGCCGGGGGAGGCAACTAGACCTCCGCTGCTCGCACACCTAAGCAGGTAGTGCAGGGACTACAGACGCCAGAGGCACCCCCATCTCAGCCGGTTGCACCAGTGCAGGAGTTCAGGGTCCCAGTTATGTCGGAGGATGAGCAGCGTCTTCTTGAGAGCTTTGGTAGACTCCAGCCTCCAACATTCAGTGGTACTAAGGGCGAGGATGCCCAGGGTTTTCTTGACAGGTGTCAGCGGATGCTCCGTACAGCAGGAATTCTTGAGTTTAGTGGTGTGGCATTTACCACCTTTCAGTTTACCGGGGCTACTTTTACCTGGTGGGAGGACTTTGAGAGGCGTAGGCCTGTCGGTGCAGCACCCCTTTCTTGGCAGCAGTTCTCCTCTCTCTTCCTGGAGAAGTATGTACCGCAGTCCCGCAGAGAGGAGCTGCGTAGACAGTTTGAGTGGTTGACGCAGGGGGATATGACCGTGACCCAGTATGAGATGAGGTTTTCACAGTTGGCCCGTCATGCTATTTGGATGATTCCGACAGATCGTGAGAGGATCAGAAGATTTGTGGATGGCCTTAACTACCATCTCCGTATTCTGATGACTAGAGAGAGAGAGAGTATTGGGTGCTACGTTCGAGGAGGTGGTCGATATCGCTCGTGAGATTGAGACTGTTCGCCATAGAGAGCGAGAGGACAGGGAGGCCAAGAGGCCTCGAGGATTGGGCAGGTTCAGTGGTGCTCCGTCTAGGGGCCATTTCCAGCATGGTAGAGGTCGTTCTTTCAGGCTTGCTCAGTCGGCCCGTCCAGAGTATCGTGGGGCATCTTCAGGCCGTGGTTATCATGGGTCGCAGTAGGGCCAGTCTTCACTCAGCGCCCTCCCAGCTCAGAGTTCATCTCATGCCCCATCAGCTCAGGGTTCTTCTGCGCCGAGTGCATCTGCTAGTCACTTCGGTGCGAAGGGTTCCCTTCAGTCCCCATCTCCAGTACCGGGTAGTTGTTATGAGTGCGGAGAGTTTGGGCATATGAGGAGGCAGTGTCCTCGACTTCGTGGTGGTCGGTTTCAGCAGAGGGATCAGCCATCGACTNCCCGGAGTCTGCACACCCCCAGTGAGCGCCGTCGACGATAAATAAATGGATCGGGCTGCACGTCGCAGCGGGTACTAGAGAGTACTGTACTATGAATTACATTCTTTTATTCTGGCTATCATTTATTTGCTTATCTGTTGTAGCATTTCCATGTTTCTACTTCACTGGTTTATTGATTTCATATTACTTGTTTTAAATTGCTGCATTATAGATTACTCTGTGCTTCTTCAGGATTTCTTATTCTCAGTCATTATTTATGCTTATTACTCACTGGGTCGGAGTACTCACATTACTCCCTGCACCTTGCGTACAGATCCAGGTGTTCCCGAGTCATAGTGGGAGTTTTCTTGCTGATTATCATCCACCGGAGTCTTCGAGGTACCTGCATGGTGTCCGCAGCCCCGATCTTTCCCTTCTATCCTTTGTTTTTATTTCGTATTTCCCCAGAGTGACATGTATTAGATTGATAAACCTGTATTAGAGGCTCAGACTTGTGACACCGAATCTTTTGGGCTATGTAGTAGTATTTTTATTTGATATTCCGCACATTTAACTCTTAATTCAGACTTCTAATATGTTGATTTGTTGATTTAATTGTGTTAGCTAATAAAGAACTGTATAGTGAATTGGGTTAAGGTTGTTAATTGGTCGGGCTTGCCTAGCAGTGTGTTGGGCGCCATCACGACCGAGGTTGGGGTTGTGACAATTATTGTCTTGTTACATTTTTAATTGTGAAATTATTTACTTGAATTTGTTGATTTCATTGAATATCTTCTTATTACGTTATTGGTATTGAAGGTATAATGGTGTGATCACATTGAGGCAAAGTTGTCAATTGTTGACATACTATTCTTGCTGAGTTATTCACTTTCAGTTTGTTATTGTTGGGATTTTTGTATGCATTGTGGTTGAGCCATGGGCTATTTATTTTAAAGACATTGACATTGTTGATTCTTTTGGCAAGTTGTGGCATTTGGGCACTTGAGGTGCAAATTGCGATATGTTGTGATATTGATACGCATGCGGTGGTATAAGGCTAGGGGTTGATACGCATGCTATGAGATAAGGTGGGCTTGATACGCGTGTTGCTAGTAAGAAAATTACTTGAAGCCACGCAGTGTGATAAAGTGGGCTAAAATGCTGATAACTATTTCAGGAAAAATAATTTTCAAAACTAAATATAAGGCTCTCGCGGTGATATAAAGAAAGATTGTGATTGTGAAATAAGATACGAAGCGGTACCTCGATTGTGATTCTTATTGTTATCTCTCATTTATTTCACATGTATTTGTCCACATTGTTTTCTTGATGTTCTTATTATGTGTTTCCTCCTTGTTACCTTTATTTTACCTTGTTGTATTGCTCTATTGCCTCATTTTCCTTATTTTCATTATTTGACTGTACTATAATTGTTCAGCTTCCTTTTTCTCATCCTAGTAGGTGTCTTGACCTGGCCTCCTCGCTACTCTACCCAGGTTAGGCTTAATGCTTACTGGCTACCGTTGTGGTATACTCATATTATGCTTCCGCACATTTTTGTGCAGATCCAGGTACCTCAACTCAGGCTAGGCACCAGTCAGTATACCTGCCTGGCGTTCACAGGCCTTGGAGTCACCCTCTGTCCTTATTTTTCTACTGATTACTCTTTATTTAGATAGTAATGCATTAGGGATTTTATAGTATATTCATGTAGAGCTTATGAATCGGTCTCACCAGATTTTGGGAGTTATTGTCAGTGGTATCGTTGAGTTATATTATGATAGCTAGACGGCTTAAATTTTAAGTTCTATTGTTATTTTCACTATTCCTCCATGCATGTTAGGCATACCTAGTCATAGAGACTAGGTGCCTTTACGACATCCTATGATATGAGATTGGGGTCGTGACAGAGGTGGTCTCGTGATTGCAGAGATTTGTGTGGGGGTGAGGGGAATTTGTTCTACGCTATTGCGGAGTGGGCATCGCGATCGTGGAGGGTGGTTTGTCAGTGCTTCGCGTTTGCGAGGCTATAGCCGCAAACGCCATGGGTTAGTGGGTTGTGCCAGAGGAAGTTGGTCTTCGCAATCGCGTGGAGGTAGTCATAATTGCGTAAGAGGATTTGTAAGGGCAGGCATGCATTAGCCTTCGCGAACGCAGTAGCGGGACCGCGAACGCGGTAGCGGGACCGCGAACGTGGAGGCTAGGTACTGTCTGCATTGCAAACGTGACATGGGAGTCGCGGACGCAATGAAGGATCTCAGGGTAGGTGTTTGGCTTTAGCGATCACGAGGCATTTGCCGTGATCGCGATGAGGGATACCTGGGCAGAAGTTTTAATACGGGACATAGGCTCATTACATCCATTTTTCTCTTGTTGTGGACGATTTGGGAGCTCTTTGAAGGGCGATTTTCATCAAGTATCATAAGGTAGTGATTTCTACCTATTAGGAGTTAAATACATGGATTAGGTATAGATTTTAACATGAAAATTAGTAGAATTTTGGGGTTTTATTGAAGAACCTAAAATTTAAACCATGAAATTGATTGTGGAATTAGATAAAAGTTATATATTTGCGTTCGTAACGCCATGAGTAACATTATTAATGAAAATTTTCAAAATTCAGGCACGTGGGGCTGGAAATTGACTCTAATAATTATTATGAGGTTCTTAGCATATATTGATTGGTTTTGTACATCCTTTGGCTAGTTTCGGGTTGCTCGGCGTTGATTTGAAGTGACTAGTAAGGTTTAGGAGTCGAGTAATGGGATTGAAAGCAAGGTAAGTCTCTTGCCTTATCTTGTAAGAGGGAATTATCCCCATATGTCTTTTATTTGATATGTGCTACGTGCTATGGGTACGACGTACGTTTGAGGTGACGAGCACGTAAGCTAGATTTATGTTTATGTCCGGGTAGACTTAGACCTACATCGTGCATTAACTATGCTACTTGAATTAAACTTTCTTATTGATTACTTGAAATTAAACTGAGATTTCGGCTAGAAATTTATGCTTTGACTGAGCCTCTTACCTTGAGCTTTGGCGGGATATTTAATTGTCGGTAACAATTATATTTTTTTGCATTCCTATCCTGGTGTTGTGTTTAAATGATTGGTAGTTCCGAGTCTTCTTGACCCACACAAGTTTTATGGGTGAGAAAGTTCCTTTATTCCTATTGATCAGGTCGTACGCCTCGATAGTGCTATGAAATAGCATTGTGGATCGGACCGTATGACCAAGGTAGTATTATGAGATGCATCCACGGATCACGCCGTATGACCTCGGTAGTGTACACTATTATTATAGATCGGATCGTGCGACCTCAACAGAATTCATGCATAATTTTCAGTAAGAGTCAGAGTATACATGAGCTCTTCCAATTTGAGATTTGAATTTGACTTGATTATCCTTGTTCGTTCGAGATAGCATATGGTTTTTGAGGATTTCATGTTATTATTATGTTGTAAATCATGTTATTTATATTTAATTGTGTTATTGCTATTTGTTGTGTTTCATATCTGTCTACTGTTATGTAATTTATTATTTGATCACTAGTAAGTGTCGATGTTGACCCCTCATCACTACTTCTTCAAGGTTTGACTAGATATTTACTGGGTCACGTTGATCTACGTACTCATACTATTCTTCTACACTAGTTGTGTAGGTACCGAGGCAGGTACTTCATATGGCCATTCAGGCACGTAGATGCACTACCGGAGACTTAGTGGTGAGTTTCTTTCCATGTTCCGATCCGCAGCACCCGGAGTCTCCTTCTTACTATGTTTATTTATTTCTGTCTATTTTATTCCAGACAGTAATTATAGTGGTTTTGTATATTTTACTAGATGTTCATGCACTTGTGACACTGGATTTTGAGAATTTCTAGTAGATTAGTTGGGTGATACCTAATATTATCATTATTTCGCTTTATGATTATTTCTTACTTTGTGATTAAGTAAGAATGAAAGTAATTACCATTATTTCTAGACTTAATTTCACCTTTTGTAACATAATTCTTAATTTTAAAAGTTTTATGAAGGGATAATTATGTTGGTAAATTTACCGTTGGCTAGCATAATGGCAGCGTTGGGCATCAATACAGCATGTGATGAGAATTGGGTCGTGATATTTTTCCTCTCATATTATTTAGATTTCGCTTGTTGGATATTTAAAGTTCTAATAGATTTTATTGTTGAGTTCCGACTTAATCAATATCTTTCCATTCGCGTAATTTATATTTTTCTTTATTGTTATTTAATTTGTTTTATGATGCTGTAGAATAGTGGGATAGATCTCTATCTAGCATTCTTCCATGTTCCTTTGGTTCAAAACCTTTTAAACAACAAATATAGAGAGAGAGGTTTGCCAAGTCCAGTACAAATATGCATGTTTACGTTCTAAATTCTACTATTGACTCTAACTTGACATTTTAAAAATATTTACTTATCAAACCGTACTAATACCGAAGAAAAATCGAGATAGTGGGGAAGGTTTTGAAAAGTCTTATTTTGGTTATATAAACTAAAGTAACTCAAAAATTAGTATAATTCAAATTTTATAAAATACTGGCCGAGCTGAACCTTTGAAACCCCCCTCCCACCCCCTAATTTGAACCTTTAAAAGTTAAAATAAACAGCTATCAAGCGTATAGGTATGCACTTGAGGAAATGGAGAGAAAGTGTAATGTAGGGAACCCGGATCCACTTCTCCTGCAGCCTGCCCCTTCCTATTACCATGGGCCTCATTCTCAAATAAAAAGGATGGAGTTCACAAAACTTTAGACCATACACATTGAAAATAGCAATGATTGAAAAGTCATTGAGAATAAATTTGGACCAAAAATTTAAAATTGAATTTTGCACAGAGATTCACTTTTTCAGTTTCCTCCTTTATTCAACCTCCAATATGTATCCTAGAGTCTTACTTGTAGAAAGTCCAAACTCTAGCATTTTTTAATGTACTCTAGTATTTTTTGGACTTCTATGTCACTATGCTAAAAAGTTTCTTTATATCAAATGAAGTCAACAATTTATAGATAACAAAAAGAGCTTATTTTTTCTATGTGTACAATATAATTTATTAACAAATGAAATCAATCGAACCCCCTTATTCTACCACTGCCCATATTATTTGTTGTAGTGTTCATCCTTTTTTACACGTACGAAATTATATCACTTGAATAATTCTAGTATATTTTCATTAGATATTGTCAGGGTGTGTCACGATCCAAGTCCTAAATACTTCCGACATTTAACAGAAAATAAATAAAGAAATTTATAATAATCGGAGTTTTTCATAAAACGGGGTAAACCCAAACATAAGTACGGAAATATCACTCCTAAATCGGGGTGTCACTGAGCTTATGAGCATCTGTACAACAAGTCTAGAAAGAAATATCTACAAGAGTCTGTATCAATATACAAGTAAAGAAAAGACAAGGATTGCGAACGTCGGGCAGCTACCTCATAAATATCTGACGATCAACCATGCGATATCAATGCCCACCATGTCGGAAACGCCTGGATCTGCACACGAATAGCAGGGTGTAGCGTGACTACAACCAACTCAGTAAGTAACAATCATAAATAAGGAACTGAAAGATAGTGACGAGCTACAAAGTTATAGTTCATTTTTGTAATCTCAGCAAGAAAATAGACATGCTTTCAAATCCGGCAATTTAAGTCAAATCAGTTATACATTACCAAGTTCAGGTAAAACCTGATACAATATCTTCCATTAATTTCAAAACAGTGACATATATCAGCTAAGTACAGCAACAAATTAAAGCAAGTACAGCCTCTCAGGGCAACAATCACTCAATTTTTGTCAATAGCTCTATCACTCGGCTCTCAGTCTCAACACTCACACTCAATAGGTACCTGTGCTCACTAGGGTGTACAGACTCCGGAGGGGCTCCTTCAGCCCAAGAGCTATATCGCTACGGCGTGTAGCCCGGTCTATAATATATAAATAGCCATGAGGCTCGTTATAGCGTGCAACCCGATCCATAAATAAATAAATAAATAAATATATATATATATATAGCCCTAAGGTTCATTGCAGCGGTCAACCCGACCCATATACATACAGCCCTCAAGCTCGTTGTGGCGTGCAACCTGCTCCATATATACACATATATCTCACAGCTAGGCACTCATGCTCTAACTCAGTCACCAACCTCTCCAGTCTCTCGGGCTCTTAGAAATCATACAAATCAGCCCAAACAGAGATAACAACATGTATCAAAAAGAAACAAGACGAGACGGAGATATGATACGCAAGTAAGACCGTGACTGAGTACAAGACAACAAATAGCAGCTAATTCAACAAGTACATGACCTATGGGGATCCCAACAGTGACATCATATAGCCTAAGCATGATTTCTAACATGATTTGCAGTCAAATTTCTATAACACGGGAAGAGCATATAGCTAACAACAAGTTATTCAACTTTACAATTTTATGGGACGGACCAAAGTCACAATTCTCATAGTGCATGCCCACACGCCCGCCACCTAACATGGGCGTAACCTCCAAAACAATTACGTAACACAATGTTCGGGATTTTATACCCTCGGAACCAGATTTAGAACTGTTACTTACCTCAATCCAAGCAAGACTCTACTCCAATATGCTCTTGCCTCGCGAATCGGCCACCAAATGTCCCGAATCTAGTCACAATTAGTATAATACAATCAATACGGGCTAAGGGAATCAATTCCATAAGAAAAATACGAAATTATAAGAGAAATCTAAAATCGGCTCAAACCCGGCCACCGGGCCCACATCTCAAAATTCGACAATATTCAAAAACCCGAAAGCCCAAATCAAGCCTCAAATTACCTCAAACAACATCAAAAACAAGAATTGCACCCGAATTCAATCCTAATGAACTTTGAAAGTTCCAAATTATACAAACGGCGCCGAAACCTATCAAATAATGTCTGATTGACCTCAAATTTTGCACACAAGTCATAAATAACACCACGAACCTACTCTACTTCCGGAAATCCAATCCGACCCCAATATAAAAAGTCCACTCCCGGTCAAACTTTCCAAAATTCCAACTTTCGCCATTTCAAGCCTAATTCAACTACGGACCTCAAAATCACATTCCGGACGCGCTCCTGAGTAAAAAATCACCTAATGGAGCTAACGAAACCATCATAATTTGCCACCCATAGATTTTGCTTATAACAACAACTTCCATGCCAGTATTCAGATGGCACCATTTGAGGCATTGTATGGTAGGAGATGTAGATCTCCTATTGGATGGTTCGAGATTGAGGAAGCTGAGTTGATAGAGCCAGACCACGTGCATCAGGCCATGGAGAAGGTTAAGATCATAAAGGAGCGGTTGAAAACTGCTCAGAGTCATCAAAAATCCTATTCGGATGTTCCTCGCGGAGACTTAGAGTTCAAAGTAGATGATTGGGTATTCTTGAAGGTTTTCCCCATGAAGGGTATTATGCGGTTTGGAAAGAAAGGGAAATTGATTCAGGTATGTCGGGCCGTACAAAATCATTCAAAGGATTGGTCAGGTGGCATACAAGCTTGAGCTACCACCCGAGATGTCATTAGTACACCCGGTATTGCATGTGTTTATGTTGAAAAAGATTGTGGAAGATCCATCAGCTATTGTGCCAGTTGAGACCATTGAGGTTAATTAAGAACTGTAATATGAAGAGATTCCAGTTGCCATTCTTGATAGGCAAATTTGAAAGTTGAGAAATAAATAAATTGCCTCCGTGAAAGTGCTATGGCGAAACCAGCAGGTTGAAGAGGCCACTTGGGAAACCGAGGAAGAAATGAAAAAGAAGTACCCTCATTTGTTTGAATAGCCATGTAATAGTTTCTATGAAGTTACAACAACAACTACCCAGTATAGTCCCACAAGGTGGGGTCTGGGGAGGGTAATACGTACATAGGCCTTACCCCTACCCGAAAGGGCAGAGAGGCTGTTTCCAATCGACCCTCGGCTCAGGAAAAGGAAAAGGAAAACAAAAACAAAAAACAAAAAGCAAAAGAGCATTAGTAACTTCAGCAGAAATCACATAAATAATTATCTAAACATAAACCATAAATAAAATGGCATGCAAATATATCGACCAGTAACTACCATAAGAGGGCACAATACAATACACAGATCATCTATGGAGAGCCCTACCAACCCCCCCCCCCCCAGCCCCGGGACAGAAGTACAAAAAATTCTAGACGTCCCTATCCTGCAATCCTGATACTAGACCTCCAGACTTTCCTATCCAGGGCCATGTCCTTGGAAATCCGCATTCTAGCCATGTCCTTCCTAATCACCTCTCCCCAATACCTCTTGGGCCTCCCTCTACCTCGACTCGCGCCAACCATCGCCAGCCGCTCACAACTCCTCACCGGGGCATCGATGCTTCTCCTCCGCACATGCCCGTACCACCTGAGCCTCACTTTCCGCATCTTCTCATCTACTGGGGCCACCCCCACCTTCTCCCGAATAACTTCATTCCTAATCCTATCTAACCTGGTGAGCCGCACATCCACCTGAGCATCCTCATCTCTGCAACCTTCATTCTCTGGACATGGGAGTTCTTCACCGGCCAGCACTCAGCCCCATACAACATGGCAGGTCTAACCACAGCTCTATAAAACTTCCCCTTGAGTTTCTGTGGCACTTCCTTGTCACACAAGACTCCTGATGCAAGCCTCCATTTCTACCACCCCGCCCCTATACGGTGAGTGACATCCCCGTCGATCTCTCCGTCCCCCCGAATCACCGACCCAAGATATCTGAAACTGTCCCTCTTGGCGATGACCTGAGATCCAAGCTTGACGTCCCTGCCTACTTCGCTCGGCTCGGCTCGGCACTAAACTTGCACTCCAGGTACTCTGTCTTAGCCCTGCTTAGTTTGAAACCCTTGAACTCGAGAGTCTGCCTCCAGACCTCCAACCTCTCATTAACACCGACCCTCGTCTCGTCTATCAGGACTATGTCATCAGCAAATAGCATACACCATGGCACATCCCCTTGAATATGGCGTGTTATAGCATCCATCACCAAAGCAAATAAGAGAGGGCTAAGTGCAGATCCTTGATGAAGCCCCATTACCACCGGGAAATGGTCTGAGTCGGCACCCACCGTCCTAACCCTAGTCATAGCTCCATGGTACATGTCCTTGATCACTCTGATGTAGGCTTCCGGCACGCTCTTCGCCTCCAGACACCTCCATAGCACCTCCCTTGGGACCTTGTCGTACGCCTTCTCCAAGTCAATAAACATCATGTGCAGGTCCTTCTTCTTATCCCTGAAGTGTTCCACCAATCTCCTGATAAGGTGGATAGCTTCTGTAGTGGAGCGGCCCGGCATGAAACCGAATTGGTTCACTGATATAGACGCCATCTCCCTCACCCTCGCCTCAACCACCCGCTCCCAGACTTTCATGGGGTGGCTTAGTAATTTGATACCCCTATAGTTGTTACAACACTGGATATCCCCTTTGTTCTTATACACAGGCACCACTGTACTCCACCTCCACTCCTCCGGCATCTCCGGCATCCTCTTAGTCATGAAGATCACATTGAACAACCTGGACAGCCACTCTACTCCTATTAGTTTCTATGAAGTTACTTCCTATAAATTTTGTATCACCTGTTCAATTGATGGAAAGGTGTTCTTTTAGGTTATATGTTGCATATGAGACCATGGCTGGTATTGTTATGAGTTTTGTTATGTTGTTGGGTTGTGCATATATTTGTAAGATGTGTTTCTCGGGCCCTCTGACAGGTGGATAGGCCTAGTTACAAAGGAAACTTTGGCAAAATTTTTGGAAGTTTAGGGAGTTAGCCAAGTTTAGGGCTTCTGGTGTGTGGTATGAAAACCGAGCTGCATAAGTTTCTAATAGTGGACCTAGATCCTCATTCGAGGAAGAATGATCTTAAGTTGGGGGGATGTAAGGCCACGTACAATTTTTTTTAAAAACCCGGAATTTCATAGTGCCGATTTAGGCTTATATGTTAAAGGTTATCCGCGGTGCGGACTTTTTGGGTTAAACAGTGCATGGAGGAGTTAAAGAAAATGTTGGCAGAATAAGGCATTTCTGCGGCCCACTATGCGGTCGCAAAAATACTCTGCGGGCAGAATGACCGCAGAGTGAGGTAGTCATTTGGGCCATTTTTTATGTCACTTTTGCGGCCCATTATGCAACCGCAGAACTATTTCGCGGCAGCACTTTGATCGCTTATCTAGCCTCGAGATTCTTCTGCGATGCATCATGCAACCGCAGAATTGCTCTGTGGACCGCAGACTAGCCGCAGACCGAAGCAGAAAATCCCAGTTCCTGAGGGCCATTGTGCGGCCCATTTTGCAGACCGTGGATGCATTATGCGGTCGCATATGCGACCGTAGATCTATGTCGGAGCTCCTATATTTCTAATTTTTAAACCCGATCCTATGTCGATAAAACATATGCCATAGTCTATTTTGAGCTCATTTTCTGATACTATAGAGTGAGAGAAAGAGCCTAGAGTGAGAAAGTGATCTTCGTCAACTACTCTTTAATTCTTGCTTAAAACTTTGAAGATTATCAAGGAAAGCAACCGCGGTCTTCTTCACAAGAGGTAAGGTTCTATCACCCAATCTCCTAATTTCAAAACGTAGGTATAATGGGGAATTAATAAGGTAATTCATAGGGATGGGAGTGCTTACCTTGCATGCATCTGTTCTTAAGTAATGTGGGGAGGTTGCGAGTACAAGATGGAAAAGAATGGTGTGTGGGTTTGTGTATTCTTTCATAAAAAGGGCTACGAAATCTCAATATACACAAAGTGTTTGATAATATGCTCAACTGAGGTATGTATGGCTAAACCCCCTTCTTCTTAGAATCGAAGCTCCTGGAGTTCGTGTAGTTGGTGTAAGTCCCCAAATTGATCACACTAGAATTGACTATCACCAATGTGTTGTGTTAAATGGTATATGTTCAATATTTGTTCTAAATGCTTACCATGTCATCTTGCTCTTTTGAGGATATGTCTCAAAATATGGAATATGTGTTAAGAAAGATTAAGATCTCATGTCAAAAATTGACTAAAGGTTGTTATGCTAATTTGTATGAAAAGCCTCTATGTGCTTAGGATTTTCCAAGTTTTTCCCTTATGTGTACAAATGCCTTACATCATAGGCCTTATTGTTGCTGATGATAATGTTATTGAATGTGTAAAATGGGAAACTTGAATTGTGAAATACGGACAAGTGCCAAGAACGACTTAATAAATGAGGCTACTCGCACCAATGTATTGAAACATGGGAAAGAAATATGAAGTGAGATGACTGATTGAAAGGATGATGTCTCAAGTGAGATGGCCTAGCCGATCAAGCCGCGATCGGACGCCATGCGACACACATGGAGGTAACTGTGCTGGAAACGATGACTGAAATTATGGATATTGTTGATGTCTCAAATGAGATGACGTAGCCGATCGGGTATAGATCGGACTCTGTGTAAGAACACGATGGTATTGTGGATTGTTGCGTGTGGTACTAAAGATTACCCAACCTAATAAGATGGAAATTGATTGAGAACTTATGTGATCCTTACTTGATGTTTTAGTATTGTTTGAAGCTCTTATTGAACACATGACTGTCCCCCCCCCCCTATATTATTGTTCATTCTATCAAGATTGTGTTTTAGCTTTACATACTAGTACTATTTGATAATACTAACGTCCCTTTTGTCGCGGGAGCTATATCTTTAAATGGATGTAGGTGATTCCTTAGCAGACAGTGTTGATCGCAGCTAGTGGTGCATCCTCTTCTCAGCAGTCTTGGTGAGCCCATTTCATCCCGGGGTCATGTATTGTATCCCTTGTTCATATTTTTACCACATTTTGAGGTATAACCGGAACCTTATTGTCGGCATTATCATAATTATCGTTTGTATATTTAGAGGCTCCGCAGACACCATGTGGGTTGTGTATGGGTGCTAGAAAGGTCAGACGTATTATCTTGTGTCTTGGACTCTTATTCTACTAAATCGTAAAGTGTATGTATTTTGGGAACTTAACAATGATGCAGCAAAATGAAATGAAATTAATTGGTAATTTTTATATATACGATCCTTCTACTGTTAAACTAATGGAAACACGCCTTCTCTTGGTCATAAGCGAGTTGGGTAGAAAGCGTCTAACAGGCCTGCTCGACCGAGTCCACTCGGTTGAGAGCCGGTCGCGCTCCCCAGGTTTGGGACGTAACAAACTTGGTATTAGAGCCTAAGGTTTTAACGTGTCCTAGGATGTCTCAGAGTCGGGTCTGGTATAGCCCTTCTTATCGCTATGTTGTCCACCACATCTATAATTAGGGGGCTACTTGGACAATTAGGAATAATACCCTTCTTTGTTGTTCTATATCGTGCGATAGAGTTGAATGTGAGGTTGTTCTCCTATAACTTATGCATTGCTCTAGCTTTCAGTAAATGGCACCTAGGAAGAAAGCGTGAATTGGCCAAGAAGCCATTGCCACCCCAGAAGTGGCGTTGATTCTCTACTTGATGATGCGGGTGAGGATAATTCCCCGACTACTACACTGCCTAATTCTTCTACACCGGAATAGACTGCACCGGTCCCTACATCTACTGAAGGTGCAATGATCCCTCCCACCAATATTCCTGTTCCACCTCCAGCCCAGCTTCTGGTTCTGGTATTTTTTTTAGGGATCTTAGGGGAGTTATCCATATGCTGACACGGTTAGTGGCCTCTCTAGCCCAAAGGTCGAACGTTGCACCCACATCTTCTAGTCAACAAGGGGATTCTACTGGTTCTAGGGTGAACAGGTTTCTCCAGTTAGATCCTCCAGTGTTCACAGGTACTGATCCCGAGGAAGACCCTCAGGATTTCATTGATGAGATGCATAAGACTCTCCAGGTTATGCGCGCTACTAAGACGAAGGGAGTGGAGTTGGCCGCCTATCGCCTTAAAGGGGTGGCATATTCATGGTTTGAGATGTGGGAGGATTCCCGTGAGGAGGGGAGCTGATACGCTCAATTTACATTTTAAAAAAATAGAGTAAGGCGGTCTGTGTCAAATATAATAACCCAACAAGGTTGGGGTCAAATCCCACAGGGAATAGGTGTAAAAAGGTTACTTGAGTAGTGTGAAACTTGACTTAGGTCGTAATTCTCTTCCTTTAGCTTAACAAGAGAATGATATAGTTGTGATTTAATAAGATAATTAATTTTGTTATGAAAATGTGAATAATTTTATTAAGAAAACCAAGGTTGTGTCCCCATCAATGAAATGTAATGTTATCGGTGTTAATATGATATATTTATAATGGAAGGTCCTTTGATATGCAAATATTTTCTAAATGACTACCCAATATTTCCTAATGGTTTAGTAGTACTTTCTCTTTATAATTTTCCCAAATATAAAAGAGTTGCAATTAAGAACAACAAATTTATGCCAAGTAGAACTCACTTATTCCTAAGTGGTTCTATTAAATAAGATTTATAGTCGTGTGTTCTTGATATTCATTTCTACCGAACACTAACCCACTTTTCCAAGTAAAGAAAGATTAAGATGGAATAAGTTAATATTTGCAACCACCAACTATAAATAAAGCACGAGAAATGAATAAATATCAACCAACCATTATATATATATTCAATGTTAAACACCCATTAACATTACACCCATTTAGGGTCCACAACCTTAGTATTTAAAACTAGCTACTCATGCTAAAATACAAAAACAAAGCAATAAATAAAGTCATAAAGCTTACAAAATTGCAAGATTCTCTCTTCACAAGCTTCCAAATTAATGGAGTATTCAATGCTATCAATGTAGGCCCTTTTCCAGACTTAATGACCCATAAAAACTCTAGTTATTCTTTTTATAGTGGATCAAAAGTCATGGACAAAATCGGACAAAATTGCCCCTGCGGACAACCTCTGCGACCGCATAATGGTCGCAGACCATGTATGTGGTCCGCATAATCTTTATTTGCGTCACAGATTCGTAGATCTTCAGTCCCAAGAGTCCACCGCATATGAATTATGCAGTCCGCATATCTTTTACACGACTGCATTTTCCCATCGCAGACGTGTTGAGCAGCTTCTTCAATTAAAATTGTTCTTCATTGTGCAGCTTGCAAAAGTGTTATGCGACCAAATAATGGACCACATATTCTTCTCTTCATTCGGCAAACAACTCTGCTTCAGTTTGCGGTGATTATGCAGACTACATTTGACTTCTGCGGTCGCATACTTGCAGCATTTTTGTCTTTTTATGACTTTTTGACTTCTTTTCCATGTTTTTGGGTCTTCAAGTCTCATGCACTACAAAACAACAAAACTTGATAAGAATCAACTAAAATGCATTAAAAGACGAACTAAAATCTAAGTAATTGGTATCAAAAGTGCCAAAATTCTACGGCACATCAACACCCCCAACTTAAACTCTTGCTTGTCCTCAAGCAACTAAAACAAAATTATACTATTCTATACTACTTCTATTTCCGACATGTCACAAAATAGTAATGACTGTAGATGGTTTTGACTGACAGCTAACAAGCATGTAACTTTTTTTATTTACCGTTCATGGGGGACAACCTATCACTTAACCATTCGACTAATCAACTTGTGACCTTCGAGCCTCAACCAAAATGACAAAATGCTATTCACATCTAAGTGCACTTTTATTCTACTTCAAGAACCTAACTTCTGCTAAATTTCACAATTCATGCGCGCTCACCACAAGGAAAATCCCCACTCACACATATGTACAGGGGATGCAATCAAAACACTCTAGCACTCGGAACGAAAGCTACATGCTACAAGTATCAGTCGATATGCTTGCCCTTATTTTAACTTTGTTGCTATCTCATGAATGATTAACTGTAGATCACTAAGGCCTTTTCACGGGTCATAATATAGGCTTCGGGACCAAGCAGGAGAGGCGGAGCAGATATCCCACCTATTTGAGGCTTCAGGTATGTTTCGTGACTCGCTCGAGGACGAGCGTTTGTTTAAGTTGGGGAGGATGTGACGACCCGACCCGTCGTCTCATGAGTTACCGCTCCGTTTCCCCCATTTTCTGCTTCCTTATGCTTCATTATCAGTATCTTGTGTGATCGAGTTGGTTTGGAGTGGTTTTAGTAGAAAATGAGACACTTAGTCTCCTTTAAGAAGGCTTGAGTTGGAAAAGTCAACCGGATGTTGACTTATGAGTTAGAGGGCTCGGATATGAATTCCGATGGCTCGGTTAGCTTCGGGAGGTGATTTGTGGCTTAGGAGTGTGATCGGATGTGGTTTTGGAGGTCCGGTGTAGAATTAGGCTTCAATTGGCGAAATAGTATTTTGGCGAATTCCGGTTGATAGGTGAGATTTTGATCCGAGGGTCGGAATGGAATTCCGATAGTTGCTTTAGCTTCGTTATGTGATTTGTATGTGTGTGTAAAATTTCAGGTCATTCGGAGGTGATTTGGTTGGATTTTTGATCAAATGCGTGTTTCGAAAGTTTTAGAAGAACTTAGGCTTGAATTCGATGTAATTTTATAGTTTTGGTGTTGTTTGAGGTGTTTTGGTGATTGGAACAAGTTTGGATAATGTTTTAGGATGTGTTGGTGCTTTTGGTTGAGGTCCCAGGGGCCTAGGTGATTTTGGATGGCTAACAGGAAGTTTTGGAACATGAGTGATTGCAGATTTCTTTGCTGCTTCTGGTGTTTTCGCACCTGCGGCTTGGGGACCGCAGGTGCGGTGTCGCAGATGCGGAAGGAAAGGCGCAGATGCGATTTTAGGCAGGAGAGTCAGGAACCGCAGATGCGGTATGGGGACCGCACCTGCAGAGTCGCAGATGCGACTGGTGGACCGCAGATGCGGATTTGGGCCTTCAACGAATTTACGCAGAAGCGGACTTGTGACCGCAAATGCGGTACCGCAGAAGCGGTGGAGGGGTCGCAGATGCAGAAACCCCTGGGCAGAATGTATAAAAGGTTCTTCTTCGCAATTTTTGAAGGGTTTATTCATTTAACTTCGGACTTGGAGATTTTTGGGCGATTTTGAAGAGGGATTTAAAGGAGCTTCAATAAGGTAAGGGTTTTGGACCTCAAAACACAATTCTAAGGTGATATTTCATGAATTAAGACTGAAAATTAAGGAATTTATGGACTAAAAATGGAGGTTTAGGGCTTGGACTTAAGAGAGCTAAGATTAAGGATTTGAAGGGTCAATTGGACTCCGATTCTTGTGTTTTTGATATGTGTGAACTCGTGGCGAGATAAGGAACCCGTTGGTGTAAAAATTTTTGAGTTTTGAGGAGTGGGCCCGGGGCTCGGGTTTCGTTAATTTCGAGATTTTTTGATATTTTTCGATTGTTTTCGATTGGGTTTTGTTCCTTTAGCCTATTGTGACGTATTCGCTCTGGTTTTGGTCAGATTCGACGCGCGAGGAGGCCGATTTGAGAGGCAAGGGCATAGCGAGCTAGAGTTTTGGCCGGTTTGAGGTGAGTAATGAATGTAAATGATGTCCTGAGGTTTGAAACCCCGGATTTGCACATCGTAGTGCAATATTAAGGTGAGACATGCGCTTGATGATGAGCGCGAGGTCGTTTACTATTGGGGATTTGGACTGGTCCGTCCCGAGTGATGTTTTTACCGCGTAATTGATAGAAGCTTATTTGATATCATCATTTTTGTGACTAATTGTCATATTTGGGCTTTGTGCCAACTATTTGAACCCTTTGGGGGATTGCTATCACTGTTTTCTCACTATTTTGACATATTACTTGAACTCAGTCCTATTGTTTCATACTGTTTTACAAACTCAACCACTTTTACTCAGATTTGAAACTTAAATGATATTTCTAATGATGTTTTGGGCTGAGAACTACTAATTTATTATGGCCCGAGGGGCTTATGTGATTTCTAGACTGAGTATGGATCGGCTCCGCGCCGCAGCAGTATTATATTGATATTGATATCAGGCCGACGACCTAGCTAATGCCACGAGATGGCTTGATATTGCGCTTGGGCCGTAAGGGGCCATCCCAGAGTCTGCACACCCCCTGTGAGCGCCGTTGATGATAAATAATGGATCGGGCTGCACGCCGCAGCGGGTACTAGAGAGTATTGTACTATGTGCTGCATTCCTTTATTTGGCTATCATTTATTTGCTTATCTGTTGTAGTATTTCCATGTTTCTACTTCACTGGTTAATTGATTTCATACTACTTGGTTTAAACTGCTATATTATAGGTTACAATGTGTTTATCCAGGATTTCTTATTCTCAGCCTTTATGTATGTTTATTACTCACTGGGTCGGAGTACTCNGCTGAGTGAGGATTCTCTGTTGAGCAGCGCATATCTGGGAGCATCAAGGTAGCTGCATGGTGTCCGCAGCCCCGATCTCTCCCTTCTATCCTTTGTTTTTATTTCGTATTTCCCCAGAGTGACATGTATTAGATTGATAAACCTGTATTAGAGGCTCAGACTTGTGACACCGAATCTTTTGGGCTATGTAGTAGTATTGTTATTTGATATTCCGCACATTTAACTCTTAATTCAGACTTCTAATATGTTGATTTGGTGATTTAATTGTGTTAGCTAATAAAGAACTGTATAGTGAATTGGGTTAAGGTTGTTAATTGGTCGGGCTTGCCTAGCACTGTGTTGGGCGCCATCACGATCGAGGTTGGGGTCGTGACAATTATTGTCTTGTTACATTTTTAATTGTCAAATTATTTACTTGAATTTGTTGATTTCATTGAATATCTTCTTATTACGTTATTGGTATTGAAGTTTTAATGCTGTAATCACATTGAGGAAAAGTTGTCAATTGTTGACATACTATTCTTGTTGAGTTATTCACTCTCAGTTTGTTATTGTTGGGATTTTTGTACGCATTGTGGTTGAGCCATGGGCTATTTATTTTAAAGACATTGACATTGTTGATTCTTTTGGCAAGTTGTGGCATTTGGGCACTTGAGGTGCAAATTGCGATATGTTGTGATATTGATACGCATGCAGTGGTATAAGGCTAGGGGTTGATACGCATGCTATGAGATAAGGTGGGCTTGATACGCGTGTTGCTAGTAAGAAAATTACTTGAAGCCACGCAGTGTGATAAAGTGGGCTAAAATGCAGATAACTATTTCAGGAAAAATAATTTTCAAAACTAAATATAAGGCTCCCGCGGTGATATAAAGAAAGATTGTGATTGTGATTGTGAAATGAGATACGAAGCGGTACCTCGATTGTGATTCTTGTTGTTATCTCTCATTTATTTCACATGTATTTGTCCACATTGTTTTCTTGATGTTCTTATTATGTGTTTCTTCCTTGTTACCTTTATTTTACATTGTTGTATTGCTCTATTGCCTCATATTCCTTATTTCCATTATTTGACTGTACTATAATTGTTCAGCTTCCTTTTTCTCATCCTAGTAGGTGTCTTGACCTGGCCTCCTCGCTACTCTACCAAGGTTAGGCTTAATGCTTACTGGCTACCATTGTGGTATACTCATATTATGCTTCTACACATCTTTTGTGCAGATCCAGGTACCTCGACTAAGGCTAGGCACCAGTCAGTATACCTGCCTGGCGTTCACAGACCTTGGAGTCACCCTCTGTCCTTATTTTTCTACTGATTACTCATTATTTAAATAGTAATGCATTAGGGATTTTAAAGTATATTTGTGTAGAGATTATGAATTATTTGAGACATCACAGATTCGTAAATCTTCAGTCCCAAGAGTCCACCGTATATGAATTATGCAGTCCGCATATCTTTTACACGACTGCATTTTCCCATCGCAGACGTGTTGAGCAGCTTCTTCAATTAAAATTGTTCTTCATTATGCAGCTTGCAAAAGTGTTATGCGACCAAATAATGGACCACATATTCTTCTCTTCATTCGGCAAACAACTCTGCTTCAGTTTGCGGTGATTATGCAGACCGCATTTGACTTCTGCGGTCGCATACTTGCAGCATTTTTGTCTTTTTATGACTTTTTGACTTCTTTTCCATGTTTTTGGGTCTTCAAGTCTCATGCACTACAAAACAACAAAACTTGATAAGAATCAACTAAAATGCTTGCTCGACCGAGTCCACTTGGTTGAGAGCCGGTCGCGCTCCCCAGGTTTGGGACGTGACAAACTTGGTATTAGAGCCTAAGGTTTTAACGTGTCCTAGGATGTCTCAGAGTCGTGTCTGGTATAGCCCTTCTTATCACTATGTTGTCGACCACATCTATAATTAGGGGGCTACTTGGACAATTAGGAAAAATACCCTTCTTTGTTGTTCTATATCGTGCGATAGAGTTAAATGTGAGGCTGTTCTCCTCTAACTTATGCATTGCTCTAGCTTTAAGTAAATGGCACCTAGGAAGAAAGCGTGAATTGGCCAAGAAGCCATTGCCACCCCAGAAGTGGCGTTGATTCTCTACTTGATGATGCGGGTGAGGATAATTCCCCGACTACTACACTGCCTAATTCTTCTACGTCGGAATAGACTGCACCAGTCCCTACATCTACTGAAGGTGCAATGATCCCTCCCACCAATATTCATGTTCCACCTCCAGCCCAGCTTCTGGTTCTGGTATTTCTGATGGGGATCTTAGGGGAGCTATCCATATGCTGACACGGTTAGTGGCCTCTCTAGCCCAAAGGTCGAACGTTGCACCCACATCTTCTAGTCAACAAGGGGATTCTACTGGTTCTAGGGTGAACAGGTTTCTCCAGTTAGATCCTCCAGTGTTCACAGGTACTGATCCCGAGGAAGACCCTCAGGATTTCATTGATGAGATGCATAAGACTCTCCAGGTTATGCGCGCTACTAAGACGAAGGGAGTGGAGTTGGCCGCCTATCGCCTAAAAGGGGTGGCATATTCATGGTTTGAGATGTGGGAGGATTCCCGTGAGGAGGGGAGCAGATACGCTCAATTTACACTTTAAAAAAATAGAGTAAGGCGGTCTGTGTCAAATATAATAACCCAACAAGGTTGGGGTCAAATCCCACAGGGAATAGGTGTAAAAAGGTTACTTGAGTAGTGTGAAACTTGACTTAGGTCGTAATTCTCTTCCTTTAGCTTAACAAGAGAATGATATAGTTGTGATTTAATAAGATAATTAATTTTGTTATGAAAATGTGAATAATTTTATTAAGAAAACCAAGGTTGTGTCCCCATCAATGAAATGTAATGTTATCGGTGTTAATATGATATATTTATAATGGAAGGTCCTTTGATATGCAAATATTTTCTAAATGACTACCCAATATTTCCCAATGGTTGGGTAGTACTTTCTCTTTATAATTTTTCCAAATATAAAAGAGTTGCAATTAAGAACAACCAATTTATGCCAAGTAGAACTCACTTATTCCTAAGTGGTTCTATTAAATAAGATTTAAAGTCGTGTGTTCTTGATATTCATTTCTACCAAACCCTAACCCACTTTTCCAAGTAAAGAAAGAATAAGATGGAATAAGTTAATATTTGCAACCACCAACTATAAATAAAGCATGAGAAATGAATAAATATCAACCAACCATTATATATATATTCAATGTTAAAAACACCCATTAACATCACATCCATTTAGGGTCCACAACCTTAGTATTTAAAACTAGCTACTCATGCTAAAATACAAAAACAAAGCAATAAATAAAGTCATAAAGCTTACAAAATTGCAAGATTCTCTCTTCACAAGCTTCCAAATTAATGGAGTATTCAATGCTATCAATGTAGGCCCTTTTCCAGACTTAATGACCCATAAAAACTCTAGTTATTCTTTTTATAGTGGATCAAAAGTCGTGGACAAAATCGGACAAAATTGCCCCTGCGAACGCATAATGGTCGCAGACCATGTATGTGGTCCGCATAATCTTTATTTGCGTCACAGATTCGTAGATCTTCAGTCCCAAGAGTCCACCGCATATGAATTATGCGGTCCGCATATCTTTTACACGACTGCATTTTCCCATCGCAGACGTGTTGAGCAGCTTCTTCAACTAAAATTGTTCTTCATTATGCGTCTTGCAAAAGTGTTATGGGACCAAATAATGGACCGCATATTCTTCTCTTCATTCGGCAAACAACTCTTCTTCCGTTTGCGGTGATTATGCAGACCACATTTGACTTCTGCGGTCGCATACTTGCAGCATTTTTGTCCTTTTATGACTTTTTGACTTCTTTTCCATGTTTTTGGGTCTTCAAGTCTCATGCACTACAAAACAACAAAACTTGATAAGAATCAACTAAAATGCATTAAAAGACGAACTAAAATCTAAGTAATTGGTATCAAAAGTGCCAAAATTCTACGGCACATCAACACCCCCAACTTAAACTCTTGCTTGTCCTCAAGCAACTAAAACAAAATTATACTATTCTATACTACTTCTATTTCCGACATGTCACAAAATAGTAATGACTGTAGATGGTTTTGACTGACAGCTAACAAGCATGTAACTTTTTTTATTTACCGTTCATGGGGGACAACTTATCACTTAACCATTCGACTAATCAACTTGTGACCTTCGAGCCTCAACCAAAATGACAAAATGCTATTCACATCTAAGTGCACTTGTATTCTACTTCAAGAACCTAACTTCTGTTAAATTTTACAATTCATGCGCGCTCACAACAAGGAAAATCCCCACTCACACATATGTACATGGGATGCAATCAAAACACTCTAGCACTCGGAACGAAAGCTACATGCTACAAGTATCAGTCCATATGCTTGCCCTTATTTTAACTTTGTTGCTATCTCAGGAATGATTAACTGTAGATCACTAAGGCCTTTTCACGGGTTATAATATAGGCTTCGGGACGAGTTGGATGAATATTTGGGAACTTAGTGGCTATACCCTCCTTGAACTCTACATACATTATGCTCCTTTACTACATAGCACTTATTTACCTCGAGTTACCGACATAGAACCACCTCAAAGTATATCTTCAATTTCCACAAGACTCCACTCTTTTTCTCTCTTTTTTTCATATATTTTTTCCATTTCTTTTCTTTTTGGAGCTTGCATTTCGTTATATACACAACTTTGAGGTTGTTGTTGTTTTTTTCTCTACACACAATAGTAAACCTTACCAATTTCTACTTTGTAGTGGCACCACCAACTTAGGCTTTTAGCCTCATTCTTACCCGTTCAAGGAGGGATGGGTTTAAAAGAAGGAATTATTTCACAAAGGGGGTAAAGTTTTGTAATGTGGCAGCCAATAAAAGGTTAAAGGCTCAACGGGGGGTAACTAGGGTAATTAATGTGCCAGGGAGGTCAATTTGGGCAAAACTAGTTAGTAGTCACAAAGAGAGCCTAAGATCATTTCAGCATCTAATCATTAACCTGAGAGTTGCACTAAGAAACCAACCGAGCAAGTTCTAGACATCACTAGTTAAGCATATGCATTATTTATACAAATCCTCACTCGCTCACAATGCATGAATTGTTCAACTTAACATTGTTTCAGCCCTCAAGTGAATCCATGGCAACTCAAAACTTTCATCTCAAGATATGTAAGATTCTGAAAAAGCATGAAGTCAAAGAGCGAGCCTCAAATTCACAAGAATGACTAACCAATATTTTTTTATATATACGCAAAAGAAGGAAGGGTACCATGTATTTACACAATTTATCACATGCTTGAAACTAGAACAATCAACACCAAATAAGTCAAAACATTTCATGCTATTGTCGTGGTTCTACTATTACACCCTTAGAAAAGAACCCAGTGAAGAAAAACCAAGGGGAAATCATTGCTAACTATGAAACTATACTACAATAGTAAAGAGTTTATGTAAAATTTTCACACAAAACATGCTACCCCACCCCCAACCAAAAATCATGCATTGTCCCCAATGCATAGAGAATGTAATAATGAAGCTCGAGGACTTCCTTGGGCGCACTAGGCGCTCAGAGGAGCTGAAGCATCTAGGGCGGCTGTAGGGTCATCTGTTGGTACTGTAGCTGCAAATGGTGGAACCTCGGACTGGGTGGTGGCCTCCACGACTGGAGCAAGAAGCTCCACCTGCTGTGAGGCTGGAGTAGGAAGCTCCACCTGCTGTAAGGTTGGGTCTGGGGGCTGGGAGCTGCAAGCCTCTCCTAGTGAAGGCTGAGTGGTCGATGGAAGTGCCTTGGCGACCATATCTGCTAAAGAATGTGCAATTGCTGTATGCGCAGTTACTTCCTCTTCATCCTGTGCAAGTGTAGAAGCAGCCACTTGCTTACCCTTGTCCCGATGACCCTCAATGTCTTCTACCAGTGCATCCTCATCTGTTTCCTCATCTTCCGAGTCTCCCTCATCAGACTCCTCAGTATCTCCGGATCCCTCCTCTGAAGGAATGTCAATGTGTACAGGAGGAGCTAGAGCCTTTGAGGTCTCAACACTTTGTGCCTCTGGAGCTGTCATCAAGTTTGTGAAATCAAAGTCCATTCCTGGAATGGAAGTGCCAACACCCTGCTCACCTTCCTTCTGGAGGAAGGGAGTCAAGTCAAACTCCAAATTATGCATCTTCTGCAGCTCTGCTTTCAATTCATCAACATCCTTCCTGAGTCGAGGCATATCTCCAACCTCACCCCGCTCGACCTTCTCAAGACACACTTCAAAGTGCTTTAGGAGATCCTCATAAGATTTATGCTGCTGTTGAAGAACACCCACTGAGGCTTAGACGGGGATCAATGCTTGCCGGATGAGGTTTGGGATTTCTTTTATCAGCCACCTTAGCATAGGCATGTTGGTCTACTAGACCTAGCTTGAAGAGAGATGGTAAGGGAATCTGTGGCTTTTCAATGGTATGCTGAGGAGTGGCTGTGGAGGTAGATGGCGCTGGAGAGGTGTCAGGCAGTGCCGGGACCTCTGGTGTTGTTGAGTCTGCTGAAGGAGGAATTGAAGTCTCTCGTTGATCTGCAGTCTCCTTGTCTACTGCGTCAGTGATCCGAGTGATGTCAATATCTTTGAGAGCCTTCTTAAGTTTATCATGTTTTGGCATAAGAGGCACACCGGCAGCTTTCCATAGAGCAGTGATCACGCATGGGAAGGGAAGTGATGTTTGTTTTTGGTTTGCTCGGATCCCCAGCTCCCTGAATATAATCTCTCCCACATCAATCTTTATGCATGTCATGATGCACGCAATGAGGAGCGCCTTCTCAATGTTTATGTCAGTTTCATTCTTAGACGACATCAGATGGGAGCAGACAAGACTGAGCCAATATCGACCCTCCTTTGTAAGATCCTGCTTGTAAATTTTGTGTCGAGGATCAATCTAGGCGGTTGTCCCCTTTACTATGACAGAGGCAATCCACGCACGCTCGTTGTTCTTGTTAGCTACCTTAGCCTCATACTCAGCTGTGCCTGACCGCCACTCCTCAAAGTACAGGTCATTAATGGTGGCGTCATCACAAAGCACTTGGACCCCTCGAACTAGGATAGATTGTGCAAATATCTTGTATCTCTTTTGCTCAGCATTCCTTGATACACCAAATGAAGCATAGAACTCCTGTATAAGTGTCTCATTATATTCATCGGGGACCTCAGTGAAGAACTCCCATTTTCTCTGCTTGATGTTCTCGATCACGTGAGAGTAGTGCTCCTTCAGCCCATTTAGACTCAACTGCTTCTCCTCGAGAATCTTTCTCCTTGTGAGCCATTCTTTGTACAGGTTCATGGAGCCTGTGACTCCAAACCTGAGATTAAGACCCTCCCCCATCTTCCTCGTGCCTCTGCTTGTAGGTCAACAGATGGCTTGAGGTCACTCTACGCCTCCTCCTCTTCAGACTAGGAGGAGTGCTCATAAGTACTGCGAATTGTCTGAGCCCACTGACGTTTGGACTGTTGTGCTTTTTGGCTCAAAGTGGCAGTTCGTTTCTTTCCACAAGCGGGCGGTGATCGCATTGGAAGAGACTTTTTTGGTGCCATTCCTGTTAATGAAACATTGTGTGAGTGGGTGAATTAGCATAGGAATCACATTGAGACAAAAGTAATGAAGTAAGTAGCTTATGCGATGGGTTATGTGATCGCATATGTCACGACCCAAACCAAAGGGCCGCGACGGGCAACCGATGCCTTACTCAACCGAGTACCAACGTAACATATCTTTCTTATCATACTATCATGGGTAAATGAGCTAGAAAACCCTTTATGAGATAACAAGAATAAAACATAAGGGAATACTTAACGTATGATGACCCAACATGATATACAAACTTATACATGTGACATACGGGCCTATAAGGCCGACATGACCATTTGTAAACTCAAAACATAGGCCGACAAGGCCATACAAGTATCCATACACCTGACATCTGTCTACAAGCCTCTAAGAGTACATAAAATCATAAAGGTCGGGACAGGGCCCCGCCATACCAATCAATACATATCCAAAGCATACTGACCAAATAGGCAACTCCGGAGCAAGTGGAGTACACCAACACCTTCGCTGAGTTGATAGCCTATTAGGAGGAATGTCAACCTGTCTATCGGGACCTGCGGGCATGAAACGCAGCGTCCCCAGGCAAAAGGGACGTCAGTACGAATAAAGTACCGAGTATGTAAGGCAGGAAAGCATAAATAAGAACAGTAATATAAAGAGAGATAGAGGAGATACAACCTGTAACATCTGAGTGACTCTGGGGGCTACTGACATGAAATGCATAATACATATATATACATAAACTTTTAAAAACATACGCCTCTGTGGGCAACATCATCATCATATCATACCCGGCCTCAAAGAGGACTCGGTAAAAACGTACCCGGCCATTATAAGGCTCGGTAGAATCGTACCCGGCCACGTGGAGCTCGGTAAACCCAACTGATCAGTGGTTGCATAATAGGTGCCATACCCGACCGACTATAGCGCGGCTCGGTAGAGTAAAGTAGATACATATATAATGCATGCTGGACTCATGGAATCACGTTCTAAACCTTTTGGAGTGACATAAGGTCATTGCACCATCGATTAACATTATGGACATCATACCATCAATATGAACTTCACTAGGACTCAAGGATCATATATACTTTCTTGGAATAACTTTGTAAGGAAAGAATAACATGGACAACCTTAGTTGCTAGGAGTAGATTCATTATGAAATAGCGTATCGTTTATGTTCGTTTCACTTTAGATCATGCCAAAAGAATGAAGGAAGAGCCTTAACATACCTTAAACATGTTGAGTCCTTAATACCTTCTAAGCAACTCTTCAAACAAGTCAACTCGATCTATCATAGCATAAGGAGATTCAAAATCAGTGTTGAGCAAAGGCTAAGTCTGTAACTTAAGCTAGTAGCTCGTCTACGTAAATTCGGGCAGCATCTCCCTTGTAACAAGGGCCTCCTCCAATACCATATACCAACAACAACAGCCAGGGAAGTCCAGCAACCTATAAATATCAATAACAAGACACCATATAACAACAACAAGTCACAACTACTTCACGACAAGCGGCAAGCTCTGATTGGAATCCGTATAACCCATATCACCCCTTATAGACTTCTTACATTAATTTAACAGTATCATTAACATGATAATGAAGTCATTCATCAATGATTCCATCCTTATACCATATATTTATAACAAAGGAAACAATCCTCAACTCCAACTATCTTCAATTAGTAGCTTTATTCACTAGTTCATGTCTACTCCATCCATTTAACTTAATCAACATCAAGATAACCTTAAGCACATGCAAGAAGACAATACACGCAACTCCTACAGTAACTTCAAGTCAAAATCCAAGTTATATTCAGCTCACAACAATCCTCAATAGCAATACAACACCATAGAAGTGACTTAAGCTAATCCAAGTACTATCTTGTAGTTTATCATCCTAACAACTTAACCAACATACAAGCAAGCTTAATCACAATTAGTAGGCTGTTATACTCAACTTAGACAGCAGCAACAACTTGGAATTTCATCCAAATACAGCCCACAACAATCCTCAATGGCAACACAACCTCAAAGAGGTGTTGTTCTTCACTAGAGCTAAGTTTTGATGTTGAGATATGGTGTAATCACTTTGGAATCACTTCAAACACTTGTGGAATCTGTTTAGAAGGGTTAGGAGAAGTTTGGAGACGAAGTTGAGTTGAAAATAAGTGAAAAATAGGCGTCCAAATCGTTTATAAAGTGAAGTAGGTAGACCACCGCCTAAGTGGGTCCCATTGGGAGCTGCTTGCGCGGTCTCGCGAAAATGCGAATATCTCTCTACTCCGATGTCGTATTGACGAATGGTTTAATGCATTGGAAACTAGACTCGTAGATCTTCAATTTGATATGTAGATAATCCATTTACGCCAAGTATATTGGGAGAAAAGTGCATCTACATTTGACCTAAATTTCAGCACATTATAAATGCAACTTGTGATGATCTTTGCTAACTTTTGTTCCATAACTCGTTTGACTTAAAAACATAACACAGGACTATCATACGACTACAATAAATCATAAATTAACCTCCTCATCATGTTAATCACCCTAGTCTCACCCCAAAACAATATGTTATAACATTCCAAACTTGTCGATTTTCGACGAAACGTATTTTCTTCAATTCGTTTAGCTTCTAAGCCTTCAAACCCTCTTGCTACTTGGTATTAATGATCTTAAAAATTTGTAACCTCCACGTTAACATGATGAACTAACTTTGTAAACTTTTCAAAGATGATTCCATTTCTGAGCTTACATTAATTGACTTATGCCGTACTCTTACGTACGAAAACATGGGGTGTAACATCATTCCCCCCTTTGGAACATTCGTCCTCGAATGTTGACTAATGCGCTTATCAGTCTCATAACCTGTAGCTCTTAAGAATACTTTAATATTGTCCTTGACATCTAGGAAATTGTTCTGTAAATAAATCCAAAGGCCAGGGTATTCCCCCCTTTAGGCCTCTTTCTCACACCACGACCTGTGGTCGGAATTCTTTTAATCTCGTAACTGTTGTTACCTTCTGTCATGCATCATGTACAACCGTGTATTTGTATATGTGTCTATGCGACTCTTCTCTCCTTTTTCCTCCAGCTTTTAGCCAATCTCTAGGCCTCACTTTTTGAACATATACAGAACTATGACAAGATGTCACTCTAGGCATCTATAGCTGTACTAAAGTTCTTCGCTTGGTACTTTGTCGAACTTACAACTATTGTTATACCTTGCTTCATAGCCTCGGGTTTTTATGCTTATGGTTTTACTATATCTAGGTAGGTCATACTATATCTTAACTCTTACTTCGGTTTATTATTACCGAGGTCTGCCACCCAGCTCTGGGTTACTCTTTCACTGCTTGTCCTATATGTATAAATCTATGTCCTTTAATGCTTCCTCATTACTGTTAATCTTAATAATGACGGTCTAATCTCATCGCATACTTTGCAACTTTTATCCATCCATTGGTGATTCACCTTAATGTTAATCCATAATCTATCACTGATAACTTGAAACCTCTTGCGTAATACATTGTCACTAGGGCTCATGTCTCATCGGGGAACATCTGAAATGATTTGCCCGATCCACCATGGGACGATACTATACCTCAATAACCGTATTTCATAGCATCCTAACATGATTCATCTTATGGGGGTGTTCCAATCCCGTGCAATTCATAAAATCCCTTTTCTTTAAATTATTCCTCAATCAAAGGCCTAAATGTCATCCTTTTATCTATCACAATTACACCCTTACTCTACTAACTGGGCAGCATGTCCTCTCTTCTAATTGCTCCTAGTCTTAGACTCTTGTGTGTTTATTCAGGCTGTACCGAGCTTTTTATTACATATGGAAATCATCATTCCCTTGTTTTGATGGGTTTAATCCCGAGGACTTACATATTCTCGTCACCTTCTCACTCACCTTTTCATATCCTTACTCCTATCTACCTAAAACCTTGTTGCTCTACGATACTTTACCTTACGACCTACACTTATCTATTTATACTACTCGCAACCTTCCTTTAACTTACTAGAACCATAAATTACCTTTTGTGCCTTCTTAGTTGTCCTTAAATGTAAGCAATTACTTTTCCTGGTCGTTCTATCACTTGTTGCATGAATACTTGGCTTGTCTTATTGCCCACGAATACTGTAATTTCCTATACCTCGTATGATCTCAAACATCACCTTTGATGAGTTTTTTTTTTGTTTTCCATTCATTAGCCATGATAGGTGCCACTTTCTTATGGAGTGTATACAATATTGTAGTGAGACTGTTGGTACAAGAACATTTACTCTTTAGCTCACTATGCTTAGGTGGAAACCTTTTTCCTTATTTCCTCAGCCACTCTTTCGTTGTAGTACTTAGGGAGACCTTCTGGCTCTTGTAAAGTTGCGAGCTTGTTATATTGTACACCCGAAGGAAATTTTCGTTGTTCTTACTCGCCTATAATAATCCTTAGTTACATAACTTTGTGCCCTTGTGCTCGTAGGGTTACTTCTAAGCTCAAATTTTGATTGTCTCCTTAGTGACACTCTCTCTTATTTTCATAAAACTTAAACGGTACCTTTAACTGCCTCAACTCCTATCTAAAATTTTTTTTTAGATGATTGCGATCTCGTATATGCGAGACTGAATTCCCTATGTTGCGGTTCATTACATTTATCTTGCATGATCTATTGATTTATCTGTGACCTCTTGTCTAGCCATAACCGGGCTCTTCCTGAATCAACTACTAATTACTCGTTGTTCCATGCTCATATATATATATATATATGTGTGTGTGTGTGTGTGTGTATATATATATATATATATATATATATATATATATATATATATATATCTTACCACTCGTACTGGCTCTTTATGTATCAAGTGTTCATTCACACTTATTTATCAATAACATCTGGTGTGGGAACCCTTACTGCCTCTCTCCGACGGCGTGCTTGTGTAATATTCTAGAGTCGCAACATATTTGTAGGAACTGAACAAATGCAACATCATCCCTTTCTCCTTTATACCACATTCTTCCTTTACCATTCCATAGTTACCTGAACCGTTTAACTCCGACTTAATACCATATCACACCATGTTCCCCCCTTTAGGGGAGTACTAAGATTTAGTACTATAACGATCTACCTATAGATGTTTCACCTCTTCATCTTTGGCGTCTTTTCACATTATCAATGAACCTTAATCGCCTTATGGTAACCTTCTGTACCAGGGATAACTAAATTTCTTACTCACAAAGGTGACACCTAGTGTAACTGGCACACTTAGTCCCTTAAGATTAACTCTGCTCAGAGTGCTTGCTTTAGGTAAGCGACTTCCTAAATGACCTTTAATGGTTATTCGTCTGTTGTCTATTATATTATTGTTGGAGCACGATCTTTGAAATTCTCACGATGTCGACCATTATCAAATCCTCCGGTCCCTAATTCATGTTCGGTTTTATCTTGTTTACTAGACCATACTGATTTTTATTACTCCGGGGGTCTAACTTAGCCTTTTGGTAATCACATTCTGGTCATTAACTTATTTCTCGAAATGAGGATGGCTTATACTCGTTTATATTTTCAAGGCATGTCTCCTCTTGTCTTTTCCTTCACTTGACTGTAGACTCTATCATCGTGTCATATTTTGATTTACCGTTATCATCATTTATCACATCTTACTCATAATACTTCAATTACTCTCTTCTTATTCTCTGGCGAATATTTCT
>NW_017674461.1:68959-95701 GCF_001879085.1 Nicotiana attenuata
TACACCTGACATCTGTCTACAAGCCTCTAAGAGTACATAAAATCATAAAGGTCGGGACAGGGCCCCGCCATACCAATCAATACATATCCAAAGCATACTGACCAAATAGGCAACTCCGGAGCAAGTGGAGTACACCAACACCTTCGCTGAGTTGATAGCCTATTAGGAGGAATGTCAACCTGTCTATCGGGACCTGCGGGCATGAAACGCAGCGTCCCCAGGCAAAAGGGACGTCAGTACGAATAAAGTACCGAGTATGTAAGGCAGGAAAGCATAAATAAGAACAGTAATATAAAGAGAGATAGAGGAGATACAACCTGTAACATCTGAGTGCCTCTGGGGGCTACTGACATGAAATGCATAATACATATATATACATAAACTTTTAAAAACATACGCCTCTGTGGGCAACATCATCATCATATCATACCCGGCCTCAAAGAGGACTCGGTAAAAACGTACCCGGCCAATCGTACCCGGCCACGTGGAGCTCGGTAAACCCAACTGATCAGTGGTTGCACAATAGGTGCCATACCCGGCCGACTATAGCGCGGCTCGGTAGAGTAAAGTAGATACATATATAATGCATGCTGGACTCATGGAGTCACGTTCTAAACCTTTTGGAGTGACATAAGGTCATTGCACCATCGATTAACATTATGGACATCATACCATCAATATGAACTTCACTAGGACTCAAGGATCATATATACTTTCTTGGAATAACTTTGTAAGGAAAGAATAACATGGACAACCTTAGTTGCTAGGAGTAGATTCATTATGAAATAGCGTATCGTTTATGTTCGTTTCACTTTAGATCATGCCAAAAGAATGAAGGAAGAGCCTTAACATACCTTAAACATGTTGAGTCCTTAATACCTTCTAAGCAACTCTTCAAACAAGTCAACTCGATCTATCATAGCATAAGGAGATTCAAAATCAGTGTTGAGCAAAGGCTAAGTCTGTAACTTAAGCTAGTAGCTCGTCTACGTAAATTCGGGCAGCATCTCCCTTGTAACAAGGGCCTCCTCCAATATCATATACCAACAACAACAGCCAGGGAAGTCCAGCAACCTATAAATATCAATAACAAGACACCATATAACAACAACAAGTCACAACTACTTCACGACAAGCGGCAAGCTCTGATTGGAATCCGTATAACCCATATCACCCCTTATAGACTTCTTACATTAATTTAACAGTATCATTAACATGATAATGAAGTCATTCATCAATGATTCCATCCTTATACCATATATTTATAACAAAGGAAACAATCCTCAACTCCAACTATCTTCAATTAGTAGCTTTATTCACTAGTTCATGTCTACTCCATCCATTTAACTTAATCAACATCAAGATAACCTTAAGCACATGCAAGAAGACAATACACACAACTCCTATAGTAACTTCAAGTCGAAATCCAAGTTATATTCAGCTCACAACAACCCTCAATAGCAATACAACACCATAGAAGTGACTTAAGCTAATCCAAGTACTATCTTGTAGTTTATCATCCTAACAACTTAACCAACATACAAGCAAGCTTAATCACAATTAGTAGGCTGTTATACTCACCTTAGACAGCAGCAAAAACTTGGAATTTCATCCAAATACAGCCCACAACAATCCTCAATGACAACACTACCTCAAAGAGGTGTTGTTCTTCACTAGAGCTAAGTTTTGATGTTGAGATATGGTGTAATCACTTTGGAATCACTTCAAACACTTGTGGAATCTGTTTAGAAGGGTTAGGAGAAGTTTGGAGACGAAGTTGAGTTGAAAATAAGTGAAAAATAGGCGTCCAAATCGTTTATAAAGTGAAGTAGGTCGACCACCGCCTAAGTGGGTCCCATTGGGAGCTGCTTGCGCGGTCTCGCCAAAATGCGAATATCTCTCTACTCCGATGTCGTATTGACGAATGGTTTAATGCGTTGGAAACTAGACTCGTAGATCTTCAATTTGATATGTAGATAATCCATTTATGCCAAGTATATTGGGAGAAAAGTGCATCTACATTTGACCTAAATTTCAGCATATTATAAATGCAACTTGTGATGATCTTTGCTAACTTTTGTTCCATAACTCGTTTGACTTAAAAACATAACACAGGACTATCATACGACTACAATAAATCATAAATTAACTTCCTCATCATGTTAATCACCCTAGTCTCACCCCAAAACAATATGTTATAACATTCCAAACTTGTCGATTTTCGACAAAACTTATTTTCTTCAATTCGTTTAGCTTCTAAGCCTTCAAACCCTCTTTCTACTTGGTATTAATGATCTTAAAAATTTGTAACCTCCACGTTAACATGATGAACTAACTTTGTAAACTTTTCAAAGATGATTCCATTTCTGAGCTTACATTAATTGACTTATGTCGTACTCTTACGTACGAAAACATGGGGTGTAACAGCATAACTACTATACGGTCCGCAAACCCATCGCATATTGCATAACACAAAAGGCAAAAATGATTATGAGATTGTGAAAGCGACCGCATATTTAGTTATGCGAGCGCAGAGTGGTCGCATTTTCTCTCACCAGATGGGCACATGGACTGTCTCTGTTTGCGGCACGTATGCGGATCGTATAAATGGTTTGCGATCGCAAACACAATCGCATAATCTTTTTGCAATAGACAACCGAGGGGTCTTTTGTGACAACTTTGCGGACCGTAAACCAATTATGTGGCCTGCAAATATTGTCTTCTTCATTTAAAATGTGCTCTTTTTCACTCAATATGCACACCCCACTCACATGTTCTTCACACCATATGCACATCACACTGACATGCTTTCCTAATACTACCTACTTAGATTCCCCCATTGTTGTTATAGGCCAATTAGTCGATTTAAGATAAGAGGGGTACTCAGACTTCCCCCATTCCGTTTCATCAACACTAACACACACAGTCACTCAACCCAAATCCTCACCATGAGGTTAACCGTAATCAGAGGGAATTAGGGGACCAGGGAAACGACCATGGAGTTCAGAATTTAGGAAGAAGCATGGATCACAATTAGAAGAGGGAGAAGAAAATCATACCAGAAGTTGAGCAAGATTATGCAAGCCCGATATGCTTTGTGTGAGTGTGATTCCTTGCTTGGTGAGTAATTTTCTTTTTGATCTTTTCTCTTTTCTTTCCTTGCTTGTAAAAATTTTTTTTTTGTTATTTTGATTTTGTTTCAGTGTTAGTGTGTGAGAAGAGTGAGGATGTATATGCGGAAGGTTAGGTTTTTGTACCTGTCGAGTTTGCGGCGCGTAAGTCCATCGCATAACACATTATGCGATCGCATATGTGTTGTGCGATGGACTAATGACTGGGCAACCCAGACTAACTTTGCGATGCATTATGCGATCGCAAAATTGTTATGCGGGCCGCATAAGTGAAAATCTTACTGCATTTTTGAACACCAACTTGACCAATTTTTCTGCCTGTGTCTGCGATGACTGTGCGGTTTGCATAGTTATTATGTGACCGCATAGTTGCTCCAACTCTGGACCTTTTTTTCCTTCAGTTTCCTCAGCATTAGGACCTTGTTCATGATATTTTGGGACTACCTGCACTCTAACACACACGTCAACCTTCTCTATACTATCAACTAAACTACATAAATGAAAAACTACAAAAGAGTGTTACCACACATGGGTTGCCTCCCAAGAAGCGCTTGATTTAACGTCGCGGCACGATGCAGTTGACCCCATTTGGGTTATTCATTGGTGGGGACTGCTGTTGGACTATCCTTTAGAGCGACTTGTTCTATCAAGTGCCTTTCTCCTGTGGTACCGAGGTAATGCTTGACTCGTTGACCATTCACTTTGAAAGTTCGAGTTCCATCCTCCGACTCTAGTTCAATAGCACCGTAGGGGGACACACTTAGAACTTTGAACGGGCCAGATCATTTGGACTTGAGTTTTCCCGGAAAATAACTTGAGTCTTGAATTGAAGAGTTAGACCAAGTCACCGGAATTGAACTCCCGCTTCAAGATCTTCTTATCATGGACAAACTTCATTCTCTCCTTGTACATGGATACACTCTCATAGGCATGGAGACGGAATTCCTCCATCTCATTGAGTTGTGTCATTCTCAGATTAGCAGCCTCGGCCCAGTTAAGATTCAACTTCTTCAATGCCCACATGGATTTGTATTCAAGCTCCACTGAAAAGTGACACGCTTTGCCAAAAACCAACCGGTACGGTGAAGTGGCAATGGGTGTCTTGAATGTTGTGCGATATGCCCACAACGCATCATCTAGCTTCCTTGACCAATCGGTCCTGTTTGCATTGACAGTTTTTTCTAGGATGTTTTTGATTTCCCTGTGAGAAACTTCAACCTGACCACTCGACTGAGGATGATAGGGTGTGGACACCTTGTGCTTTATGCCATACTTTTCAAGCAGCCCGGCGAAAGCCTTGTAGTAGAAATAAGAACCACCATCACTCAAGATGGCCCTTGGGGTACCAAACCGCGTGAATATGTTCTTCTTCAAGAATGCGGTCACACTCCTTGCTTCATTGTTAGGCAAGGGATTGCCTCGACCCATTTGGAGACGTAGTCCACAGCCACCAAGATGTATGTCATGCCATAAGAGCTCACGAAAGGGCCCATAAAGTCTATCTCCCACACATCAAAGATCTCGACCTCTAGTACAAAATTCATAGGCATCTCATGTCTTTTAGATATTGATCATTGTCTTTGACATTGATCGCATGCCTTGACTATTTGATTTGCGTCTTGGTAGATCGATGGCCAATAGTAGCCACATTCAAGCCCCTTTTTAGCTGTCTGGTTTCCTCCATGATAACCCCCAATCGGAGAATCATGGCATGCTTTGAGAATTGGCATTACCTCATCTTCCGGAACACACTGCCGAATGATGTTGTCGGCACAAATTTGGAACAAAAAGGGTTCCTCCCATTAGTATTGCCTACATTCCTGCAAGACCTTTTTCTTTTGATAAAACTCCAATCCATCGAGAATAAGATCACTAACCAAGAAGTTAGCGATGTCGGCATACCAAGGAGAGAATGTGCTAGACAATGCCAATATGTGCTCATCTGGAAAGGCATCATTAAACTCAAGGTCTTCTTTTGGTCTCCCTGCCTCTTCAAGCCAAGATAGGTGATCCGCAACTTGATTTTCTACCCCTTTCCGATCCTTGATTTTGAAGTCAAACTCTTGCAACAAAAGGACCCATCGAATCAATCTTGGTTTGGCATCCTTCTTCGCCATAAGATAGCGACGAGCAGCATGATCGGTGTAAACTATCACTTTGGACCCCAACAAATAAGCCTAAAACTTTTCAAAAGCATAGACAATGGCGAGAAGTTCTTGCTCAGTCACAGTGTAATTCATTTGAGCACCATTGAGTGTCTTGCTTGCATAGTAGAGAGGGTGAAGGATCTTGTTATGATGTTGGCCAAGCACCGCCCCAATAGCTACACCACTAGCGTCACACATGAGTACGAATTGAAGAGACCAATCGGGTGTGACAATAATAGCTGTCGTGCTGAGCTTTTCTTTCAATTCCTCAAAATCCTTTAGACACTTCTCATCAAATAAAAACTTTGCATCTTTTTCAAGGAGCTTGCACATGGGACTTGCAATTTTTGTAGAAGTCCTTGATAAAACGCCTATAGAAGTCGGCATGTCCCAAAAAGCTTCGGACACCTTTTACTGAAGCGGGTGGAGGAAGCTTGGAAATGATTTCGATCTTTGCCCGGTCAACCTCTATGCCTTGTTTTGAAATTTTTTAGCCCAAAACAATGCCCTCGTCCACCATAGAGTGGCATTTCTCCCAGTTTAGCACAAGGTTTGTTTCTTCACATCTTTTGAGCACTTGTCTAGGGTTGTCAAGACAATGCTCAAAGTAATCACCCACTACAGAGAAGCCATCAATAAAAACCTCTAAAACATCTTCCACCATGTCCGAGAAGATTGACATCATGCACCGTTGGAAAGTAGCCGGAGCGTTGCATAGCCCAAACGGCATACGGCTAAAAGCAAAAGTCCCATATGAGAATGTGAATGGCGTCTTCTGTTGATCTTCCAAGGCGATTTTGATTTGATTATAGCCGGAATATCCATCCAAGAAGCAATAGAAAGACCTACCTGCTAGACGATCAAGCATTTGACCAATAAAAGGCATAGGGAAATGGTCTTTGCTAGTCGCACTATTAGCTTTCGGTAATCCATGCAAACTCTCCATTCGGTCACTGATCTCATTGGGATGAACTCATTTTTGTCATTTTGAATTAGGTTCATGCCTCATTTCTTTGTCACACATTGCAGCGGACTCACCCAAGAACTATCAGCAATGGGGTAGACCACCCCGGCAACGGCGCCAAAATTTGATACACTCAAATTACACTTTAATTAAATAGTGTAAGATAGTCAGTGTCAAATATAATAACCCAACAAGGTTGGGATCGAATCCTACAGGGAATAGGTGTGAAAAGGTTACTTGAGTAGTGTGAAACTTGACTTAGGTCGTAATTCTATTCCTTTAGCTTAACAAGAGAATGATATAGTTGTGATTTAATAAGATAATTAACTTTGTTATGAGAATGTGAAAAATTTGATTAAGAAAACCAAGGTTGTGTCTCCATCAATGAAATGTAATGCTATCGGTGTTAATATGATATATTTCTAATGGAAGATCATTTGATAAGAAAATAGTTTCTAAATGACTACCCAATATTTTCCAATGATTGGGTAGTGTTTTCTCTTTATAATTTTCTCAAATATAAAAGAGTTGCAATTAAGAACAACCAATTTATGCCAAGTATAACCCACTTATTCCTAAGTGATTATATTAAAACAAGATTTAAAGTCTTGAGTTCTTGATATTCATTTCTACCAAACCTAACCCACTTTTCCAACTAAAGAAAGAATAAGATGGAATAAGTTAATGTTTGCAACCACCAACCATAAATAAAGCACAAGAAATGAATAAAAATCAAGCAAGTATATATATATATATATATATATATATATATATATATATATATATATATATATATATATATATATATATATATATAACGGTTAAACACTCATTAACATTACACCCATTTAGGCTCCACAACCTTAGTATTTAAAACTAGCTACTCATGCTAAAATACAAAAACAAAGCAATAAATAAAGTCATAAAGCTTACAAAAGTGCAAGATTCTCTCTTCACAAGCTTCCAAATTAATGGAGTATTCAATGCTATCAATGTAGGCCCTTTTCTAAACTTAATGACCCACAAAAACCCTAGTTATTCTTTTTATAGTGGACCAAAAGTCGTGGTCAAAATCGGACAAAATTGCCCCTGCAAACAACTTCTGCGACCGCATAATGGTCGCAGACCATGTATTCGGTCCGCATAATCTTAATTTGCATCGCAGATTCGTAGATCTTCAGTCCCAAGAGTCCACCGTATATGAATTATGCGGTCCCTATATCTTTTATGCGACTGCATTTTCCCATCGCAGACGTGTTGAGCAGCTTCTTCAATTAAATTGTTCGTCATTATGCGGCTCGCAAAAGTGTTATGCGACCGCATAATGGACCGCATATTCTTCTCTTCATTTGGAAAACAACTCTGCTTCAGTTTGCGGTGATTATGCGGTCTGCATTTGACTTCTGCGGTCGCATACTTGCAGCATTTCTGTCCTTTTGTGACTTTTTGACTTTTTTTCCATATTTTGGGTCTTCAAGTCTTATGCACTACAAAACAACAAAACATGATAAGAATTAACAAAAAATTCATTAAAAGACGAACTAAAATCTAAGTAATTGGTATCAAAAGTGCCGAAATTCTTCGGCATATCAAAGCCCTCTAGTGAGGTGGAGTGAGTTTGCGGATGCTTTCATGGACCATTTCTTTCCTGCTGAGACTAAGGCAGCCCGTGCCACAGAGTTTGAGAACCTTAAAAGGGGTAGTAGAAGTGTGTGGGAGTATCACATAGTGTACACGCGCCTGTCAAAATATGCCATGCACATGATTCCCACCATGGAGGCCAGAGTGCGCCGGTTTGTGCAGGGACTTAGCCTTTTGGTTATTAATGAGGCTGCCATAACTGCTTTAAATTCTGACATGGGAAAGATGGTGGCATTTACTCAAGCTACAGAGACCCGCAAGTTGAAAAACATGATGGAGAGACAGGGTAGCAGCAAGGCCCGATCCCCGGGCCATCCTAGAGATTCATTTGGTGGGGGGAGATCGGCTTTTAGGGGAGGATTGTCAGGGCCATATCAAGCCTATGCTCAGTCTTCAGCTAGTGCACCGCCAGCAGGGCACAGTCAGCAGCAGGGGAGTCGTTTCAGGCCCAATCAGGGTAGTGGGGGACCCCACCAGCAGGGTGGATCAGGAGGGAGATTCCAGCAGCAACGGAGGCCCCCCATGCCCTAAGTGTGGGAGGATGCATTTGGGAATCTGCTACATGGACCTGCCACTATGTTATGGGTATGGGATAAGAGGCTATATTCGGGGAGTGTCGTGCATCCAGCCAGGGTGTGGGCAGGGGCACAGCACAGCCATCCAGCTCTGCAACTGCTACATCTTCAGCACCCCCTCCAGCTCGAGGCACTCCAGCACCAGCAGGGTGTGGTGCAACTGGGGTGGTGCGCAGAGTTCAGCAGGACCCAGCCATTTCTATACTATGAGTGGTTGCCAGAGTGCAGAGGCTTCTTCAGATGTTGTCACAAGTATATTGACTGTCCAATCTCATGATGTATATGCTCTAATTGATCTCGGTTCCACCTTGTCCTACGTTACCCCTTATGTTGCTATGGAATTCGGGATAGAACCGGAATTGCTTCATGAGGCGTTCTCTATATCTTATCCAGTTGGTGAGTTTATTATGGTCACGCGTGTTTATAGAAAAATTGTATTGTCACAGTACGTGGTCGGGACACCATGGCCGATCTCATTTAATTGGGGATGGTCGACTTTGATGTAATTATGGGGATGGATTGGCTTTATTCATGTTTAGCCAAGCTCGATTGTCGAACTAGAACTATGAGGCTTGAATTTTCAAATGAACAAGTTGTCGAATGGAAGGGGGATAATGTGGTGCCAAAAGGTAGGTTTATTTCTTACCTTAAGGCCACGAAGATAATTAACAAGGGGTGTATCTACCATTTGGTCCGGGTTACGGACACCAAAGCTGAGGCACCTACACTTGAGTCTGTGCCAGTTGTGAATGAATTCCCAAATGTCTTCCCGGATGAACTCCCTGGGATCCCACAAGACAAGGAGATTGATTTTGGTATTGATGTGATGCCAGGCACGCAGCCTATATCTATTCCCCAATGGCACCGGCAGAATTGAAGGAGTTAAAGGAACAATTGAAGGATTTGTTAGAGAAGGGTTTCATCCGACCGAATGTGTTGCCTTGGGGCGCACCGGTTCTCTTTGTAAGAAAGAAAGATGGGTCACTACGGATGTGTATTTACTAACGGCAACTCAACAAAGTCACAATCAAAAATAAGTACCCACTACCAAGGATAGATGATTCGTTTGATCAATTACAAGGTGCTAAGTACTTCTCTAAAATTGATTTACGGTCCGGGTATCACCAATTAAGATGAGGGAGCAGGATATTCCGAAGATGGCTTTCAGGACCCGGAATGGGCACTTTGATTTGGTAATGTCTTTTGGGCTAACAAATTCCCCAGCAACTTTCATGGATCTTATGAATCGAGTCTTCAAACCTTTCCTTGACTCCTTTTTGATAGTGTTAATTGACGACATTCTTGTATATTCACGAAGTCGAGAGGACCATGACGATCACCTCAGGGCAGTTCCGCAGACTTTTCATCAGCACCAATTGTATGCAAAGTTCTAGAAATGTGAATTTTGGCTTGAATCTGTTACATTCTCGGGTCATGTCGTCTCTAGAGAAGGAACAAAGGTTGATCCTCAAAAGATTGCAGCGGTGAAGAATTGGCCTAAACCTACAACTCCTACAGAGATTCGCAGTTTCTTGGGCTTAGCTAGGTATTATAGGAAGTTTGTGGAGGGGTTCTCTACTCTTGCCTCTCCATTGACTAAATTGACGCAGAAAGCAGTTAAGTTCCAATGGTTCGATGCTTGAGCTTCCAGGAGTTGAAATCAAGATTAAATACGGCGCCGGTGTTGACTCTACTAGAGGGTACGGATGGGTTCGTGGTATATTGTGATGCTTCAAGGACCGGACTTGGGTGTGTGTTTATGCGATATGGCAAGGTTATAGCTTATGATTCTAGACAACTCAAGAATCATGAAAAGAACTATCCAACACATGATCAGAGCTTGCGGTAGTGATTTTTGCATTGAAGATTTAGCGTCATTACTTGTATGGGGTCCATGTGGATGTATTTACAGACCACAAGATCCTTCAGTATATTTTCAAACAGAAGGAATTAAACTTGAGGCAGAGAAAATGGCTTGAGTTGCTCAAGGATTACAACATAGATATTTTATATCATCCGGGGAAGGCTAATGTTGTGGGGGATGCTCTTAGCCGGAAATCTATGGGAAGTTTGGCTCACTTGGAGGCATATAAAAGGTCGTGTAGGTTCACCAGTTGGCTAGCTTGGGAGTTCATCTTGCGGACTCTAATGAAGGAGGAGTGATTGTGTAGAATATGGCTAAATCATCGCTTATGGCGGAGGACAAGGAGAAAGAATACAATGATCCATTGTTGGTACAGCTGAAGGAGGGGATTCATAAACATAAGACCACAGCTTTTTCTCTTGGCATGAATGATGGTACACTACGGTACTAAGGCTGACTATGTGATATTAATGGTCTTCGAGAAAGAATCATGGCGGAAGCTCACACTTCAGGTATTCCGTGCACCCAGGTTCTACAAAAATGTATCATGACCTCAAGTAAATCTATTGGTGGAATGACATGAAAAGTAATGTGGCGGACTTTGAGGCAAGGTGTCTGAATTGTTCGCAAGTGAAGGCCGAACATCAACGTCCTGGTAGGTTGGCACAGAACATAGAAATTCCAATGTGGAAGGGGGAAATGATTAATATGGATTTTCCGGTAGGGTTATCGCGCACTTCGCGCAAGTTTGACTCAATTTGGGTGATCGTGGATTGACTCACGAAATCAGCACACTTCTTGCCAGTTAAATCTACCGACACAACGGAACAGTATGTTTAGTTGTATATTAAGGAAATAGTCAGGCTTCATGGCACTCTAGCTTCCATCATTTCCGATCGAGGGGCTCAGTTCACAGCTAATTTTTGGATGAAATTTCAGTGAGTTTGGGTACGCGGGTAAATCTCAGCACAGCCTTCCATCCACAGACCGACGGGCAAGCAGAGCGGACTATTCAGACGCTTGAGGACATGTTGCATGCTTGTGTTCCTGATTTCAAAGGTAGCTGGGATGATAATATGCCACTCATAGAGTTTTCTTATAACAACAGCTTCCATGCCAGTATTCAAATGGCACCATTTGAGGCATAGTATGGTAGGAGATGTAGATCTCCCATTAGGTGGTTCGAGATTGGGGAAGCTGAGTTGATAGGGCCAGACCTCGTGCATCAAGCCATGGAGAAGGTTAAGATCATAAAAGAGCGGTTGAAAACTACTTAGAGTCGTCAAAAATCCTATTCGGATGTTTGTCGCAGAGACTTAGAGTTCAAAGAAGATGATTGGGTATTCTTGAAGGTTCCCCCCATGAAGGGTATTATGCGGTTTGGAAAGAAAGGGAAATTGTGTCCGAGGTATGTCGGGCCATACAGAATCACTCAAAGGATCAGTCAGGTGGCATACAAGCTTGAGCTACCACCCGATATGCCATTCGTACACCTGGTATTTCATGTGTCTATGTTGAAGAAGGTAGTGGGAGATCCATCAGCTATTGTGCTAGTTGAGACCATTAAGGTTAATGAAGAACTGTCATATGAAAAGATTCCAGTTGCCATTATTGATAGGCAAATCCGAAAGTTGAAAAATAAAGAAATCGCCTCCGTGAAAGTGCTATGGCGAAACCAGCAGGTTGAATAAGACACTTGGGAAGCCGAGGAAGAAATGAAAAAAAGGTACCCTGATTTGTTTGAATAGCCATGTAATAGTTTCTATGAAGTTACTTCCTATAAATTTTGTATCACTTGTTCAATTGATATAAAGGTGTTCTTTGGGTTATATGTTGCTTATGAGACCACGGTTGGTATTGTTACGTTGTTGGGTTGTGCATATATATGTAAGATGTGTTTCTGGGATCTCTGACAGGTAGAAAGGCCTAGTTACAAAGGAAACTCTGGCGAAACTTTTGGAAATTTAGGGAGTTAGCCAAATTTGGGGCTGCTGGTGTGTGGTATGAAAACCGAGCTATATAAGTTTCTAATTGTGGACCTTGATCCTCATTCGATGATTAATGATCTTAAGTGGGGGAGGATGTAAGGCCCCGTAAAATTTTGTTTAAAAACCCAGAATTTCGTAGCGCCGAGTTAGGCTTATGTGTTAAAGGTTATCCGCAGTACTGACTTTTTGGGTTAAACAGTGCATTGAGGAGTTAAAGAAAATGTTGGCAGAATAAGGCATTTCTGCGGCCCACTATACGGTCGCAGAAACACACTGCGGGCCGCAGAGTGAGGCAGTCATTTAGGCCATTTTTTATGTCACTTTTGCGGCCCATTATGCGGCCGCAAAATTATTTCGCAGGCGGCACTTTGATCGCATATCCATCCTCGAGATTTCTCAAATGGTTATTCTGCGGCGCATCATGCAACCGCAGAACAGGTCTGCGGACCGCAGAGTGGTCGCAGAGCGAAGCAGAAAATCCCAGTTCCGGAAGGCCATTGTGCAGCCCATTATGCGGACCGCATATGCATTATGCGGTTGCATATGCGACCGCAGATCTTTGTCGGGGCTCCTAATTTCTAATTTTTAAACCCGATCCTATGTCGATAAAACATATGCCATAGTCTATTTTGAGCTTATTTTCTGATACTATAGAGTGAGAGAAAGAGACCTAGAGTGAGAAAGTGATCTTCATCAACTACTCTTTAAGTCTGTCTTAAAACTTTGAAGATTATCAAGGAAAGCAACCTGGTCTTCTTCACAAGAGGTAAGGTTCTATCACCCAATCTCCTAATTTCAAAACATATCTAGAATGGGGCATTAATAAGGTAATTCATGGGAGTGCTTACCTTGCATGCATGTGTTCTTAAGGTATGTGGGGAGGTTGTAAGTACAAGATGGAAAAGAATGGGGTGTGGGTTGGTGTAGTCTTTCATAAAAGGTGCCACAAAATCTTAATACACACAAAGTGTTTGATAGAATGCTCAAGTGAGCTAGAATTATGAACGTTTTCCGAATTTTGGGTTCATTTTTTGCTATATTGCTAAAATAGATTGATGTTGCTAATTCCGGAACAGCTTAGAGTTCTAAGAGGTCCAATTGAGGTATGTATGGCTAAACCCCGTTCTTCTTAGAATTGAACCTCCTGGTGTTCGTGTAGTTGGTGTAAGTCCCCAAATTGATCATACTAGAATTGTCTATCCCCAATGTATTGTGTTGATTGGTATATGTTCAATATTTGTTCTAAATGCTTACCATGTCATCTTGCTCTTTTGAGGATATGTTTCAAAATGTGGAATATGCGTTAAGAAAGGTTAAGACCTCATGTCAAAAATCGACTAAAGGTTGTTATGCTAATTTGTATGAAAAGCCTCTATGTGCTTAGGATTTTCCATGTTTTTCCCTTATGTGTACAAATGCCTTACATCATAGGCCGTATTGTTGCTGATGATAATGTTATTGAATGTGTAAAATGGGAAACTTGAATTGTGAAATATGGCCAAGTGCGAAGAACGACTTAATAAATGAGGCCACTCGTGCCAATGTATTGAAAGCTGGGAAAGAAATATGAAGAGAGATGATTGATTGAAAGGATGGTGTCTCAAGTGAGATGGTCTAGCCGATTGAGCCTTGGTCGGACTCCATGCCAACACATGGTGGTAACTTTGCAGGAAACGATGATTGAAATTGTGGATATGGTTGATGTCTCAGATGAGATAACCTAGCCAATCGGGTCGAGATTAGACTCTCTGTAAGAACACGGTGGTGGTATTGTGGATTGTGGCATATGGTACTAAAGATTACCCAACCTAATAAGATGGAAATTGATTGAGAACTTATGTGATCCTTACTTGATGTTTAGTATTGTTTGAAGCTCTTATTGAACTCATGATTGCCCCCCCCCCCCCCTTGTATTATTGTTCATCTATCGAGATGGTGTTTTAGCTTTACATACTAGTATTATTCGACAGTACTAACGTCCCATTTGCCGGGGGCGCTACATCTTTAAATGGATGTAGGTGGTTCCTTAGCAGACAGTGTTGACCGCAGCTAGTGGTGCATCCTCTTCTCAGCAGTCTTGGTGAGCCCATTTCATCCCGGGGTCATGTATTGTATCCCTTGTTCATATTTTTACCATGTTTTGGGGTATAGTCGGGGCCTTGTCGCCGGCATTATCATAACTACCTTTTGTATCTTTAAAGGCTCCGTAGACATCATGTGGGTTGTGTATAGGTGCTAGAAAGGTCAGACGGATTATGTTGTGTTTTGGACTCTTGTTCCACTAAATCGTAAAGTGTATGTATTTTGGGAACTTAACAATGATGTAGCAAAATGAAATTAAATGAATTGGTAATGTTTATATATATGATCCTTCTACTGTTAAACTAATGGAAACACGCCTTCTCTTGGTCGTAAGCGAGTTGGGTAGAAAGTGTCTAACACGCTTACTCAACCGGGTCCACTCGGTTGAGCGTCGGTCGCGCTCCCCGAGGTTGGGGCGTGACAGCGGGGCTACAACTCTCGAAATGACCGGTCGGGGTCGTTACATCCTCCCCCTCTTAAACAATCGTTCGTCCTCGAACGGGTCTAGAAATATACTTGGAGTCTCAAATAGGTGTGGATATCTGCTCCGCATCTCCTGCTCGGTCTCCCAAGTAGCCTCCTCAACGGGCTAACCTCTCCACTGCACCTTCACAGAAGCTATATCCTCTGACCTCAACTTTCGAACCTGCCGATCCAAAATGGCCACCGGCTCCATATCATAAGTCAAATCACCATCCAACTGTACCGTGCTGAAATCCAAAATATGAGATGGATCGCCGATGTACTTCCGGAGCATAGAAACTTGAAATACTGGATGCACACTCGACAAGCTAGGTGCAACGAGAGCTTGTGAGCCACCTCCCCAATCCTCTGAAGTACCTCGAAAGGTCCAATAAATCGAGGGCTCAACTTGCCCTTCTTCCCGAATCTCATAATACCCTTCATGGGTGAGACCTTCAGCAAAACCTTCTCCCCAACCATGTAAGACACATCACGGACCTTCCTGTCGGCATAGCTCTTCTGCCTAGACTGCGTTGTGCGAAGCTGCTCTTGAACCGATTTAACCTTGTCCAAGGCATCCTGAACCAAGTCGGCACCCAATAGCCTAGCCTCACCCAGCTCAAACCAACCCACTGGAGATCTACACAGCATCCCATACAAAGCCTCATACAGATCCATCTGAATGCTCCACTAATAACAATTGTTGTAAGCAAACTCTGTGAGTGGCAGAAACTGGTCCCATGAACCCCCGAAATCAATGACACAAGTGCGTAGCATGTCCTCCAATATCTGAATAGTCCGCTCAGACTGTCCGTCCATCTGAGGGTGAATTGTTGTGCCCAACTCAACCTGAGTGCCCTACTCTCGCTGCATGGCTCTCCAGAACTACGATGTAATTTGTGTGCCTCTATCTGAAATGATGGAAACTGGCACACCGTGAAGGAGAACAATCTCTCGGATATAAATCTCAGCCAAGCGCTCTGAAGAATAAGTAGTACCAACTTGAATGAAGTGCGCGGACATGGTCAGCTGATCCACAACTACCCAAATAGCATCGAACTTCCTCAAAATCCATGGGAGCCCAACTACAAAATCCATGGTGATCCGCTCCCACTTACACTCCGGGATCTCTAACCTCTGAAGCAATCCACTCGGTCTCTGATGCTCATATTTTACCTGCTAACAGTTAAGACACTGAGCTACAAACCCAACTACATCCATCTTCATTCTTCTCCGCCAATAGTGTTGTCTCAAATCCTGGTACATCTTTGCGGAACCCGGATCAATGTAATACCGCGAGCTGTGGCCCTCCTCAAGAATCAACTCCCGTAGCCCATCTACATTGGGCACATATCCGCCCCTACATCCTCAACACCCCATCATCTCCAATAAGAACATCTCCGGCATCATCGTGCTGAACCTTGTCCTCGAGAACAAGCAAATGAGGATCATCATACTGGCGCTCTCTGAGGTGATCAAATAAGGAAGACCAAGAAACCACACAAGCTAGAACCTGACTGGGCTCTGAAATATCCAGTCTCACGAACTGGTTGGCCAAGGCCTGGAAATCAACTACAAGAGGTCTCTCACCAACAGGAATGAATGCAAGCCTACCCATACTCATTGCCTTCCTACTCAAGGCATCGGCCACCACATTGGCCTTCCCCGGATGATACAGAATAGTAATATCATAGTCCTTTAGCAGCTCCAACCATCTCCGCTGCCTCAAGTTTTGATCCTTCTGTTTAAACAAGTGTTGGAGGCTACGATGATCGGTCAATACCTCACAAGACATACCATAGAGATAGTGCCTCCAAATCTTCAATGCATGAACAATGGCAGCCAACTCCAAATCATGAATAAGGTAGTTATTCTCATGGGGCTTTAACTTGCGTGAAGAATAAGCAATCACTCTACCCTCCTGCATAAAAACATACCCAATACCAATCTGAGAAGCATCACAATATACTGTATAAAAACCAGAAGCTGATGGTAGAACTAGAACTGGAGTTGTGATCAAACCAGTCTTGAGCTTCCGAAAGCTCTCCTCACATTCATCCGACCACCTGAAAGGAGCACCCTTTTGGGCCACTTTGTTCAAGGGTGATGTAATAGGCGAGAAACCCTGCACGAAGCGACGGTAATAACACGCCAAACCAAGAAAGCTCTGAATCTCAGTAGCTGAGGACGGTCTGGGCCAACTCTGAACCGCCTCTATCTTCTTCGGACCCACCTGAATACCCTCACGGGACACCACGTGCCCCAAGAACGCCACTGAACTGAGCCAAAACTCAGACTTGGAGAACTTGGCATAAAGCTTCTCCTCCCTCAAACGCTGCAACACAACCCTCAAGAAAATACAAATTATAACCCAAATCCAAAATCGGCTCAAACCCACCCCCCGGGTCCACGTCTCAAAATTCGACAAAAGTCACAAAACCTGAAAGTCCGTTCACTCACAAGTCTAACCATACCAAGTTTACCAAAATCCGACACCAATTGGTCATTAAAATCCCCAAAATTCACTATCTAAATCACTAGCCTCAAACCCCCAATTTACACCTTAAAAACACACAAACTAGGTGGAAAAATCAATGAGGATATAAGATTATTGATCAAAAACGAGCACAAGGGATTTACTTCAAGAATCCCCTTGAAATCCTCTCCAAAATCGCCTTAGACCGAGTTCAAAATGTTTGGAATTGAAGAAAATCGCGAACCCTTGTGTGTTAAATTCTGCCCAGCAAAACCGCTCCTGCGGTTCACTTAACGGCATCTACGGCCCTTTACGCTTCTGCGGCGCCCAGTCCGCTTCTGTGGACATGCTTCTGCGAAGCTTCCACACCAAGCACGCATGCACTTCAGCGGCCCAATACCCGCACCTGCGGCCTCGCAGGTGTACTAGAGACTTCGCACCTGCGGCTCCAGCTCTCTTCCTCCTTGCCCGCTTCTGCGGGCTCGCACTTGTTGTGCCCACTCCGCAGGTGCGATTACACCAGGAGTGGAATTTCTTCAGCAACTTAACAACTTCAAACCTTGATCCGTTAATCACCCGAAATCAACCCAAGGCCCCGGGGACCTCAAGCAAACATACCATCAAGTCCCAATACCCCACACGAACTTAGTCGAACCCTCAAATCACCTCAAATAACATCAAAAATACGAATTACACCCGGATTCAAGCTTAATGGACTTTGAAATTTCCAAATTCTACAAATGACGCCGAAACCTATCAAATCACGTCCGATTGACCTTAACTTTTGCACACAAGTCATAAATGACACCACGAACCTACTCCAACTTCCGAAAAATCCAATCCGACCCTGATATCAAAAAGTCCACTCCCGGTCAAACTTTCCAAAATTCCAACTTTCGTCATTTCAAGCCTAATTCTACTACGGACCTCCAAATAACATTCTGGATCGCTCCTGCGTCCAAATTCACCTAACGGATCTAACGGAACCATCAGAATTTAAATTCGTGGTCATTTATACATAAATCAATATCCGCTCAACTTTTCCAACTTAACCTTTCAATTAAGAGATTAAGTGTCTCAATTCACTCTGAAATCTCTCCGGACCCGACCAACTAACTCTGTAAGTCATATAACAGCTGTAGAATACAAAAGAAGCAGAAAATGGGGGAACAGGACTACAACTCTCGAAATGACCAGTTGGGGTCGTTACAGGGTATTTCGGTAAACGTAAAAGTTATTACTTTTTGACTTATTTTAATAGTTGGTAACTATTTTTCATGCTTTCAAGCTACAATAAGCCAAAAACTATAAGTTGATTCAACTTAAAAGCTCTTTAAATTTGATCAAATGTATAAAAATAACTAAATATCAAGCAAATAAGGTGTCAAATCTAGAGTAAAGCTTTAAATGGACATGCACATACATTAATCAAACAAATGTACACCTCAAATGGCAAATACTTACCGGCACCTGACACTTATATCAAATCTTATCAATGTACCATAGTTAAGGGATTTAATAGATTGAGAATATGTATTAATTAACCATGATTAAGTTATAGTAATCTATTAGCAAATACAGATTATGTATCCATAAGTATGATGTAAAATACTAGGTGCAGATTATTTGCTCCTCAAAATCTTAACAGGATCATTCTAGAAGTTGAGAAAAATGGAGGGACTCTTAGGAATGGATAGTTGAGTTCTTATAACTCGTTTGGACATAAGAATTTTTTTACGTTTTTTCGAAAATTATTCTTTTTTTTTTTACGAGGTCAGTGTTTGGCCATAAAATTTAAATTTTTTACTTGAAGATGAATTTTGAAATTTTTTAAAAATTCGAAAAACTCCAAAAAGTCATCTTTCAAAATTTTCACTCAGATTACTCACAAATATTCAAAAATAACCCATAATTATATTCTTGTCCAAACACAATTCTATTTTTCAAATACCATTTTTACTTTTAAAAAATTACTTTTCTTTTTTGGAATTTTACGATTCTTATGTCCAAACGCCCACTTAACACATTGGAATTCTTGTTCTTTTCATTTTCTTGTAAATATTTTTTTTGTCTTAGCATTTGCTTAACCTATTCTTAAGAACTATGCCATTGAAGTCTTTGATAGTGTAATATATAGCATTTGGTTAAGTTGAGGTTCACCGAAAAATAAGATTGTAAATTTACCTTTACCTCCCTTCTAGTACAGAGAACTAGAGATCATATAGACAGTCATAAAATTATAGGTGTTATAAATATATATATGTGAGCACGTGATTTTTGCCCTATGCAGTAATTCCCAAATTACAAACAAAACAATTTTTCTAGTATTTTATAAATTCTTGTGAATTTTGTGGCATTCTTTGGTAATTGTTGCATTTTTATTTGTGCATTTTAATTCATCTGGAAGATATAAAAATACATTCCGCATTTGTTTTAGGTTCTAATTTCACATTTTAGAATTAATTAGTAAAGAAGAAAATAACAAAATTGTTCTTTCGCATTTATACTTTTAATTTGTCTTATTTTTACTTTTGAATTAGGAGTTAGTGTAATTCTGGAATTAATTTGGGGTTTTACTTTTAATTTTGCATTTAACAAATTTCAAAAATAAATAAATGAACAAAAATCAAAAGAAATAAAATAAATTGACATTAAGCTTAATCAGGCCACCAAGATTGGGCCACTGTCAAAATTAATCCCAGCCTAATGCCCCAAGTCTTTGCCAGACCAGCCCAAATCGTCAACCCAGTCCAGTCCCCTCCCCATGGCAAAATGACGCCGTTTGGCGTCACTCAATCTCGCCCGTCCAGTCCCCATGATCCTACGGCCCTCATAAACCCAAAACCATCCTATAAAACTGTCCGAAATTAACCTAAAAATCTAAAACATTGTTTTATCTTCCTCGTACCTCCCCTGTAACGCCGGCGTCCTCTGCTCTAACCCCACCATCTGCCACCGTTCCTCCGCCGTCCGCCGCCGGCCGGAAATCGTCGCCGCCGGCGGCGATGCTCCGATCAACCCCAAAATTACACCCCAGATTCCCCTTCTCCTCCTCTACCCAAATCCACTGGCCTTTGCTTTCAAATATCACTGGAACTCGTCGAATATCCGTTCGAAGTTTTCCGCCCAAATCGCCGGTTATGCCAAACGGTCCCAAATTAACACCATGGGACCGCCTTGACCTCCTCTATCCAACCCCCATAGCCACATGTCTCAAATATGGCCAGAATTGCCCAAATATCCGATCAAAATCCGGCAGAACCCTAAATTAGAAAATCTTGGGGATTTTCGACCATAACTTCCCTAATCATGTGTGTTCTTTTGGAAAACACACGATTAGGGATGTTACGTGTCAAGAGTCCCGGAGGATTCACAACAAGCTGGTCAGAATGCGCCCCATAGTCAATCGAGTGCCCAAAATTGGTAAGTTCCGATTCTGCATGCTTGATAATCTTTAACTTTTTAGAGCCTTTTTGATTTCATTTTTCTTTTCTTCTAGTNTTAAAAAATAAGGGACTAAAAGCTGAAAATGGGTAAAGGACTAAAAAGTAAAAAAAAAATCTGAAGGTAGCCCTAGTTTTGCCTATAAAAGGCACACCCATTGCCTTGTTTCACAAGTTTAGACCCTCTGAAAATTCCAAGAGCTTTCAGCCTAAGAAATCACAGAGATCCCAGCCATCAAGAATAGTATTCTTCTTATAATTTTCAGTTTTCAATTCGAAATTCAAAAATACAAAACCCAAAAACAATAGAAAACCAAAAATCTAAAAATATACTACTGTTCATTGCAATTTTAGCTCAGCTTCAAGTTGTAGTGTGGATTTGCATTGTTTAGTTCGAATTTTGATTGGTGAAGTTGTTCTGGAGTGTCCTGGGATCAATTTCAATTTGTTTTGGATGAATTCGAGCTATTTTTGGGTGATCTATGGGTTGTAATTAATCCTGGTCAGCTGATATATCAGTCCTGGGTCACATTTAGTTCAAAGCTGTTGCTGGTTGTTGAATCATTGCTGTTGATTATTGACTACTACTGCTGACTCCTTATCCTTCTTTTGTGTTCAAATTCCCAGGTACACCTCTTGTAGATCTCAAGCATTGCAATTGAAGTAAAATGCTATTCGTTCCCCCTTGCCTGATGTCATTAATATGTTGTCTAATTCATGACTCTATTAGGATTATGCTGTGTGATTGTATTGGGAATCAGTTTGTAGATGTTTGTTGATGGATTTAATTAGGATGGCTTGTATAATTAGGACTGTTCTGGGCTGCTTTTAATTTGTTTCGGATTGTTCTAAATCTCAGAGTGTTGTAGCACGACACTCAGTGGTAGTAGGTTCATGCTGTTTAAAAATTGATAGCTTAAGTTACATGTTTTAATCAGGAAGTAGCACTAATATGTGCACATAATCATAATTTGTATGAGACAAGCCTGTCGATTTAGGATTAGATTTAAACATGAGTTTTTAGCATATTGACTCACAAAACTGGAAAATCACGTTTTATAGTATGCATAAGTCTTTTGTTGATGCACATCTCAGTAAAATCACGTTCAGCTGTAGTTTTAGATATTTAGCTTATGATTTGTCTTTAAAATGCAAGTTATATGTTCACTCTAGAACGCGTTTGAATGTTAAACAAACAAATTGAAGGTTTAATAAACAATTAGAGATGATGGTAGCATTATCAGTTGCTAAGCTTGATCCCTCCCTGGATTGTTTGAGCCAGGGCAGGGTGTTTCAATTTGGCCCAATTATGAGAAACTTTTTAGAATTGGTAACGGGCCCGATTTGTAGTGTAAGTGATTAGGGGCCCAGGCAATCTTGGTTAGACCTTGATTTCCTCCTCTTTGTGACATGGCCCAAACATGGGAATTAATTGTTGAAGGTCCTTGTTCATTTCGATAATTTCCTTTAAAATAAAAGCAAATCAATTTTGAGCCTTCCAAATTAGGTAGCGGATTTAAATTAAGAGGTTCTCCTCTTGTTTAAGTTCGGACTTGAATTTGAGGCCCAAATGGTAATATTAATGAATTAGGTCCCTTTAGAAACAAAAAAAATAAATAGAAAATCATAGGTTACTTTAGGATTGACCTTTAAATAAAAGTGGGACGAGCCCCGCCAAATAAAATGCATAAATTGCGGGGCCCTCATTAAATACTATATTAAAATATTTTAGAGATTCGGGACATGCCATTTAGCGAATTTTCATGGCTTCCCGCAAAGTTAATAAGACGTTAGCCACTTTAGGCGCGCTTTTAATATTACTTTCCTAAACTCGGGTGTGTATTTCATGCAACCCAAATCCAAATCCCAAAACGCTGAATAAGAGGTGTTTAGGATCCGGGTGCATTTCGTGTGACGTGATCCAAAAACACGCTCTTAAACGGCGTTCACTTTCGTAAAAACAAAATAAACTAAAAGTGGTAAATAATCTTAAAATTGCACTATAGGTTTAAATATGTATAAAAACCAGATTTTAGCCATTTATGATAATTTAAGCGACCGTGCTAGAACCACGGGATCCGGGGGTGCCTAACACCTTCCCTCGGGTCAACAGAATTCCTTACACAGAATTTCTGGTTCGCAGACTCCAATTGGGAAGTCGAAATTTTTCCTCGATTTGGGATTTAAATTAAACCGGTGACTCGGGACACCAAAAGCCCATCCTTTCCCGAGTGGCGACTCTAAAAATAAATAAATAATTCCATTTCGAATAATGTCACTTTAAATGGAAAAACTCCCTTATACATTATCCTTCGGGGTAGGTGTGTAAAAAAGGAGGTGTGACAGCTTTGGCGACTCTGCTGGGGATACGAACCCAGAATTTCGATTCAGGGTTCAAGAATTCGAGCTTAGTACAATTGTCATATTTGGCTTTATCTGATTTTTCTACATGTTCCATGCTATATGTGCTACATGTTTTAACGCTTTGATATTTGTTGAAATTGCATATATAAACTGTCACGAATCCCTTCCTCTTTCTGAGTCTTCTACATCATGGAGAAGGGTGCACTTCGTGTAGCTTCTCTTCTGTTTAGAGTCTTTCCCAATTTAGAACGAGGTTTGGATAAGTTGCTAAGCCGGCGGAGCTTCTGTATCCCCGGTACGCTGCCTCCCCCTCGGCTCGAGTTGTCCGCTCGGGTAAGCCAGGTCTAGATCAATAAACCTAGGGTTTAAACCTAGAAGAACAAAACCTCATGCCGGATCCCTAGTAGGAACGTTTGTTTGCATCATGTGCATTTGACTTAGGGGACTCAACGCAGGGGTTGGGTCCGTCTAGGACAGGTGACCTGAAATGAAAAAGATCATCCTGATGCATCTTACGTGCTACTTGTGTATTTATTTGCTCGGCTTTGCATGTTGACCGGCCTGTATACAATGAGAGGAAATTGAGAAAAATAGCAGTGTTAGGACTAAGTGAGGGTAACCACCTGTTTTAAAAAACCAATGCCCAAATAGTACCGAAATGCTGCCGGATTTTGAAAAAAAAAAGAAAAAGAAAGAAAATAGAAAAAAAGATGTTGTAACAAAACGTTTCCCCGAACTACGCGGGTCTGATTCTCACCGGAGGTGAGATACGTAGGCAAACCACATCGGTTCCGACTCCAATTTTCAAAAAAATCCAAAAATATTTTCTTTCAGTTCTTTCTTTAGAAATCTTTCCTTAGAAAATTCAAAAAAAAAGTAGTAGTTTTTTTTAAACTCAAAAATGGTTTCCTTCTTTCTAATGTCTTTCATACGAAAAAAGGAAAATCAATAAAAGTCAAAATCTAAAAATATGTGTTTCCTTCATTTTGAAGTATTTTTTCAAAAAAAAAAAATCCAAAAAAAAAATTAGAAACAAAAAAAAAATCCAAAAATACTTTTTAGATGTCTTTCTTTTGTAAATGTCCATAAAATTTTGAAAAATTGAAGTCCAAAAATATTCTTGCTTTTCTTTAGAAGTGCTTTCGTAAATAAATAAAAACTCAGAAATCCAAAACATTTTCTTAAAGAAGTCCCTCTTTCGAAAATTAAGAGGTTACATTCAAAATCCAAAAATATTTTCTTTTTTTTCCTTAGAAAAAGAGAAAACAATTGAAAAACTCAAACAAAAAATATTTTCTTTTTACTTTTAAAGTTCTCAAAGTTCAAATAAAAAAAAAACGAAATTTTCAGAAGTCTTTCTTTCAAAAATAAAATCAATATCAAAAATCCAAAAATAAAATCCTTTTCTTCTTTTAAAGCATTTTTTTTAGAAAATTTCAAAAAAAAAAAATCAAAAAAATCAAAAATATTTTTCTTTTGCCTTAAAGATCCATGGTACGAGTTTTATTTAAAAAAAAACAAAAAAAGAGAACAGAGTTAGTATACTCAATTCCCAATCTGCCCGAACTACGCCGGTTTGATTCTCACCGGATGTGAGATACGTAGGCAACCCTCATCGAGTCCAACCCTTCCTTTTTCAAAAATAACCAAAAAATGCCAATTTTGTGCCATAAATAAGTCGGGTGATGCCATTCCTGTTTAAATAAGCCGAATGTCCCCAAAAGGACGCCGGAAGGCCGTTTTGCAAGAATAGCCACCTTGAGTCATTTTTAAATGGTTTGCGGGCACAGCCTTAAAATCTTCCTCCCAGAAGTGCTGAAAGGCCGTATTTGCAAATCCAAGTCCTTATTTTCTGAATAAAGAATTTTTGCACAAATAGCCATTTTTCAAAATAAATCATTAAGTTCCCCTAAATAATGTGCAGGATGAATTCAAGTGACATCGAAACCTTCTCAGTCCTGAGTGAGATCCCTTTGAAACTCCATATGTGGTGGCATGACTTGGGAAAAGGAAGCAGGGAAACTGTGGTTAAAAGCCTGGGCGGTCTTGTAGATTTATTGAAAATCAGACCAAGGACGGATGTCATTGAGGCACTAATACCATTTTGGGACCCGACCCGTAATGTATTCCGATTTTCAGATTTTGAACTCACACCCACATTGGAAGAAATTGCCGGATATGCCGGTCTCAACGGGAACTTCCGCGGTAGATACCCTTTGGCCCCACGACCGATAACTCTTCATAGGTTTTTGGACTTGTTGAACATCAGTCGGGATATTCAGGACCCTCATCTGGCAGAAGGATGTTGTACACTACATTTCCTATATCACCGGTATGGTAACCCCAAAGGTTTTGAGGAACCCAATACAGGACTAACACATGCTGGAAATAAGGACAAATGGGAAGCCCGACGGGGATTAGCCTTCATGGTGGCCTTTATGGGAGTGGTAGTTTGTCCTAGAAAAGATGGTCACATAGACCTTGGCCTAGTAGGAATGCTAGATGTTGCTATGAAGAAACCTACTAGCACAGTGGTTCCCCTGATTGTAGCAGAAATATACCGAGCTCTGACCAAATGTCGAGAAGGGAGAAATTCTTTCAAGGTTGCAATTTGCTTTTGCAGTTATGGATACAGGAACATCTTTGTCACCGCACAGGATATATGAACTACGGCTTAACCGGGTTGAGTTGTATTGTAGCACCTGCCTTTTCTTCAAGAGTGTTCATTTTTCTTTCATTTGTTGGCGATGGGTTCCCTCATAGTTTTTCTTCATTTGCTGTAACAAAACTGGCCCTTTCCTCGGTCTTCCATTGGCCATTGAGCCCGAAGGTTTTGCCACGCCTTCCCTTCGATTTTTCCAATTCTTCCTGACAGTCCCGGACTTGTTTCTTCAAACCCTCTTATCAATCTCTCGTCGGATAGACTTCTTTCTCGATCCTTGCATAATTTTCAGTTGCTTAATTTGGCCCTGAGAGCTGTGCATTCCCTGGCCAATGCTTTTTATCACCTCATCATGTTGCGCTTTGCAAGCTGGTTTCGAACCCAAAGTTCGCTGAACCTGTTTTTCCATGCTCCAATTCGAACTCTTGTACTCCTTTTCTTTAGCAACCAATCCCAAATTGCACCGTGAAGCCTCGCTTGTTAATTGTTGCACATTTGGCCTTTTGGCGGGTCCTCTCGGGGATTTGAAACCTTTTACGAACCAAACCAAGTATTTGGGATCTACCTACACCTCTGGCCCGGTCCTTACTTATTTTAGTTCAGGTACCTGCACTCATTCATATCTTTCGGATTTGGCCTTCAGGAATGCAAGTCCTTTGGCCAACTCAAGGAGCTTGCCCACTCATGGTTTTCATCCACCATGCGCCGTCTGGGAATCTTCCGAATTGTCGCAAAACTCTGGTAAGGAGCATAGGGCGAATGCTTCGAATACCCATCAGAAAGAATATAAGGGACCTCTGCCCGATGTTGGTACACAGCTTTCGAGTAGGAGAAGCCAATCCATAAGCCCATTCTAACTTTATCTGCAGTGAGGGACTTAAACACGACGACCAGGCCTCAGTATCCCTCGGAACTCAATACCGTGTAACTCGGGTCTCGAACT
>NW_017674462.1:0-3237 GCF_001879085.1 Nicotiana attenuata
AAAGTTTCCAAAATCGGAGCTCGTTTGACCCTCCAAATTCATTTTTACATCATAGCTTTCCAAGCCCTAGCTTGACCCGTTTTTGATGAATTTTCTACAATTTACATGTAATTTCTACCATAGATTCGAATATTTAGGCCAAGGAACTTACCTCCAAGTAATTCTCAGTCAAAACCTTCGAATTTCCTTGTTCAAAGCTCTTAAGAACGTCAACAATGGAGGAAAAATATGAAAGGGTCGCGGATGAAATATTATTTTAAAACCCTTCTGTCGCCCAGCGATTTTCGCTTCTGCGGTCCCGCTTTCGCTTATGCGGGACCGCTTCTGCGGCCACATTTCTGCTTAAGCGCTTTTCACTTAGAAGCCCGGACTTCGCTTATGCGACGCGAAGTCCGCTTCTACGGTTCCTTCAAAACCGCTTCTGCGACACCTTGTCCGCTTATGCGGACCCGCTGGTGCGAGCCACCTTCCGCATCTGCGGAATTTCCCTAGCCGGCCACGACCGCTTCTGCGACCACGTACCCGCTTCTGCGGTACCGCTTCTGCGGTCCATTTCCGCAGAAGCGGAAACACCAGATGACAGAAAAATCTGACCTGCAATTACACCTCAAAACTCTCGTTTAACCACCCTAATTCACCCCGAGGCCCTCGGGACCTCAACCAAATGCACAGATATGTTCTATTACTTCATTCGAACTTGCTCGTAACATAAAAACACTATCATAAACACCAAAATCATCAAATTACCACGGATTCAAGCCTAAGTTAAACTAAAACTTCCGAAACTTGCATTTGATCTAAAACCCGACCTAAACACCTCCGAATGATCTGAAACTTTGCACGCATATCCAAAATCACCTAACGGAGCTACTGCAACTCTCGGAATTCCATTCCGACCCTCGGATCAAAATCTCACCTACCATCCGGAATTCGCCAAAATTCAACCTTAGCCAATTCAAGCCTAATTCCACACCGCACCTCCAAATTCAGTTCCGATTGCGCTCCTAAGTCACAAATCATCTGCCGAAACTGGTCGAATCATCGGAAATCCATTCCGAGCCTTCTAACTCATAAGTCAACATTCGGTTGACTTTTCCAAACTAACCTTATCATAAAGAGACTTATTGTCTCCTTTCTAACCAAACTCTATCCGAATTACTTCAAATTCTCCAAACACGTATAATGAAACATATAGAAGCATAAAACGGGGAAAACAGGGCGGTAACTCCCGTAACGACGGGTCGGGTCGTTACAATACTTAACAGCAAATACTTGTGTACGGGATCGGTCCAAAGGTGAAGTGTCGCCGGGATACCTTGCTTGGTATAGGAGAGAAATTGAGTTCAAAAGGCCAGCCAAGAGGCCCCATCTCCAGGAATTCGTCGAAGCATCGCAGGAACAGTGGGATTGGTTGGCTAAAGAACACGAGTACAGGGCTACAATAGGCAAACTGGAGAAGCAGGTCCAAGATTTGCAATTTGAGAAAGATTTGTAGGCCGCCGCGGATGAAGGCGAAAAGAAGAAACTGGCCAAAGAAAATGAGGCCCTCCGAGCCCAAATTCAGAAAATGAAAGTAGCGGCAGAAAACCCTGTCCGAAGTGCCAAAGATGCAAAACTTATAGATAATTTGAGACAGAAGGTGAATGACTACAGTTATGATTTGAGCAAAGAAGAAAGAGAATTAGCTAGGGCTCGAAAACAATTGGCTGAAAATGCGGCAGAACGAGCACGTCTGGTTAAGCAGTTGAAAGAAGAGTTTGACAGTGAGGTGGCAGGATTAAAGAAAAAGATCATCACCGCGGAGAATAAGAAAATCAAACAGGCAAAAGATTTCAAGGTTGAGAGAGAACAGTGTTATATGGCAATGGCACACTTAGAAATGGATTTGCAACAACTTCAAGAGCAGAATCAGGTAGCCGAACAAACTTTGGGAGCCAGAACTGAGCAGATTGGGCGGTTATTACAAGAGAAAGGTGTCATAAGAGAGAGAATCAGAAGAATCGCTCATTACATCGCAATAAAGTGCAGCAGCTATGAGGATATGCCTAGGTCTATGTTCTTCGCCACCGTGATGCTTTTTGTTCGCCGGGTAATGGAAGATCTCCACCACCTCCAAGGGGATTTAGCTAGTCAACCCGCAGCAAGGCCGAATGATGCCTCGCAGGTCCCAGGGGCAATTGAAGCACTAATGTATTCATGATATCTTGAGTCTGTATTTCTTTTCCATTAGAGTCTGTCAGTTATGGGAGTTTGTATTTTCTTTTCCATTAGAGTCTGTCAGTTTGTGCTGGAGTCTGTATTTTCTTTTGGGTTAGTTGTTCTTCGAGTCGGTAGTTCGTCTTTTATCGGAGTCCGTTAGTTCCTGTTTGGGTCTGTTAGTTTTCAAATTTTTGTAATCAAAAGTTGTTTTGTTATGAAAATTGAAAATTCCAAAAAAAAAATTGTTTTATTGTTTATTTACATTTTGTCTCCAAGAACTACACTTGGTCTGATTCTTGCGGGGTCATGATACATAGGCAATCTCCATAGGATTCGACCATAACCAAAAAGAAAAAGAAAAAAAAAGAAGAAGAAGAAAAAGAGAGAAAATGAAAAGAGAGCAAGAGAAAAAGGGAAAGAAAAGAGCGGAAAAACAATGAAAGAAAAAAGAGAAAATGAAAAAAATCGAGAAAGGGAGAGAATAGGAACAAGAGAAAACAAAGGCAAGAGTGAAAAGAAGAAAAAAGAGAAGAGAAATTTTGCAATCGGGAATAAGAAAGGCCGGGATGACGCATGCGACCGATCAAAAGCATAATAGGAACTGTTAACTGCTTAGGTGCATTCATCCCCCAAAATGTGCGGTTACCAATGTGTTAAATGCCCAAACGCTGACGTGATGGTTTCATTTTGTCATATCATTCCAGAAAGGTGGTTGGTTTGTGGTTTTAGAGTAGCTCTTCCCTACAACACAAAGGCAAAAGACAATGGCAGAGAACAACAGAACTAAGTGGGTTGATACCAATGCCCGAAAGCAGCTGGTTGAACAGGACAACGGGTTGGTAGAAGAGGGAATCAAGTCAGGCAAAATCATGAGTTGCTCGAAAGACATTCAGAACATCCCAGTAAGCTCGGGTAGAAGAAAGAGAAATAGAAAAGATGATCCAACGGGCTTTCCTGATCAACACTTCCAGCCTCGACATCGTACCCGTGAATATCCTTGTGCACCATATGACCCTTCCCAATGCTGCTTCTCCCAAC
>NW_017674462.1:8707-9739 GCF_001879085.1 Nicotiana attenuata
AGTAGTACACTCTCAACGTTTGAAGTCAGGAGCCCGCCTGTATAGCAGAGGAATACATTTCAAGTTTTGCAGTCAGGAGCCCGCCTGTATACCAGAGGAATACATATCAAGTTCAGCAGTCAGGCATCCACCCGGAGAAAGGGAAAACATCTCAGTTTACAATTCAAGGCGGCAACAAATGGATTTCACCGAAAGAATACAAGACAACAAGGCAACAAGAAACACAAGATCAAGTTTGAAGATATGGATAGGACTTTTATAATTCGTAGATCATAGCTTAGTCTAGCTTCTTTTATTTTTGACATGGTGTAATAAGGGGGTTCAGTAAGTAGTAGTAGCAGCAGCGGAAACAGTGAAATCACAGCTTCATGGTAGTCCCAGCTACCAGACCTTCCCGAACTACACTAACCTGATTCCGTTTTAGCCAAGGATATGTAGGCAACCTCAGAAGTAGGGTGCGGTCAAATCTTTCAAAATGCTTCCACGGAGTATTCAAACGGGCAAAAATCGCTCGTATCCGCTCACTTATCTTTGCACGAAACTCTTCGTGTTTCCGAGCAAGAGGGCAACTGTGAGCACGTGATTTTGCCCTATATGAATTACTCCCACAATTTCAAACAAAATGATTTCTTTTTATTATTTTTAATTTTGTTGATTTTTGTGGCATTTTCTGCTAATTGCTTGCATTTGTGTGTGCATTTTTCAATTCATAAAATACAAAAAATACGCATTGCATTTAGGATTTAATTTTACATATTAATGAGTAGTTACGATATTACAAACATACAAAAATCACAAAAATTGAGTTATTTTCGATTTGTTTAATTTGTAGCTTTGAATTTTGTGAATTTTCAAGTTGGTATTTAGTTAATGGTGTTAGTTATTAATCAGAGCTTAATATGATTTGGTAGGATAATTTAGTTTTAGAATTAATTTAGGGTTTTAGTTCAAAATTGGAATTAAGAAAATGAAAAGGAAAAGAATTGAAGAAATATTTTGGACCAAATCAGTTAAAATACCAAGCCCAAACAT